>NC_051154.1:257996217-258116216 GCF_013339745.2 Dermacentor silvarum
CCGACTCTAGTGAAAACACCAGGATCCCGAGGAAGGGAAACTGTGACGCAGGTCGGGGCTGCAGGCGTAGATGAAGAGCTGCCAGCAGGAGCCGAAGTTGCATTGTCGCCGTTGCGACGTCTGCGAAGCTCCATCGCGTGTATGGGGAATGTCCATCTCCACCAAATAATGTAACGTGTAGTTGTTGCCCAAGGCTATTTACAATTTATTTACACGGAAGCCAACGGAGGCCAAGATTGTGACGCTATATCAAGCGGGAACATGTCTTCCTCTTCTTCAGTGCAGCCACACTGTGGCGGCTGTTCCGTACCAATATTTCAAGGGCAAAGATGACAAGTTTCAGGGAGGAAATGATGCCCCGTTTCAGCCCTTTCTGAGGAATCAGAAAATTTCCATTGAAAGAGATGGCGGGGACCTAAACCTATGAATGCTTTTGGCAGAGCACTCACTCACTATATATACCTAGATATCAGTAGAAAGCATCAACAAAATTTTGAAATCACATTTTTATCTGTCAAGAGTCAGTGCACGATGGATTCCTTGCCTGCTTATTTTAGTCCTAACAAGATTGTGTAGGTGTTTGAAGAGGAAACATTTTGTCTACCACTTCAACACACCATTGAAAACAATACACATTATATACATACATAGATGCACATACATACACATACAAGGTGTTCATTTTCAAGTTTTATGTAATTTTTAGAAATCGCCCGAGGCAAGTAGCATAATTCTTATTGTTGAGCTGGGTTATTCGAAGAGGTGGACATTAGTAGCACGAGAGATCAAAACACATATTCAACTAATTAACAAAAATTCACTAATGAACTCTTAGTTACGACCCACATTGCAACTTACGAATTGTAGCCAGTGAGTTTGCAAGACGCACCCACTTGAAATGAATTTTCAGGATGATGCCAGTTTCGAGATATTTCCCAAAGTGTGGAACGAAATACTACATGGATATGCCTGACAAGCTCACCACCTACAATTCGTTAATTGCATATGTGTCGTAAAGTAATTGTCGGTGTATCCACTTGAAATGAACTTCCAGAATGACACCAGTTTGGAGATCATCATCAGCCTATATTTATGTACACTGCAGGATGAAAGCCTCTCTCTGCAATCTACATAAATTTGATGGCACATCGATCAGGATTGTATCGATGTGCCATCAAACTCGCTGTAAAAATGCACTGTTCTACTTTTTTTACCAAAATGCTGTTTGATACATTGAAGCACAAATATAACTAGAATGCCCATGTATTTTGTGTGTGCAGCAGCCATGACGTACACAAATGCAATTACCTCATCAGATGTAGGCAGCGCTAGGCGAGCTGCAGCGTTAAAATCGGTGGCAGTCCTGAGCCTATTCAGGATTCGCTCATGAGGTGATGTCTGTGCCAACTCTGTTGGATATCGGTATTCTTGCCTCTGTGGAGTGCAGCCTGGCAGAGAAAGAGAGAGAAAGAAAGCTGGCATATAATAGCAGAGCCTACAACAAAGTAATTGGTATGGTACCACTTGGTCTGACAGTATAGTGAAATAGTAAAATTTCATTACAAGAGACCTGAGAAACAGGTCTCTTGTAACCAAGGTCTCTTGTAACCAACAATTCTAAAAACACTGAGGAGTATGACTAGACCGCTTTATTATATATCAGCATCAAAGTGCGCTTAAACACATCTTTGATGCGAACAGAGCTGTCTCGTGGAAACATGGCGATGGCTTCGGAGTCCGACTACAGGCACAGAAAGTGACCAGCGCTTCAGATGCTGCGACGGAAATCCAACTCAATGGTACTCGGCTCCCATCTACTTATTGCCGAACCCACTTGTAGTCCCAGTAAAAAAAACAATTGACTCCAATTAGCTTTTCCAATAGGAATCAACTGGGACCAATACGAACCAATTGGAAAATCCTTACTTCCAACCGGTTATGATTGGGTCAGAGGAGAAACCAATTAGAGTCGCCAATTGAAATGAACTGGACCCAATGGAATCGATTGGAAAATCCCTCGTTCCAACTGGTTATGATTGAGTCTAAGTGAAACCATTTGAGTCCGATTGGACTTGCCACATGGAATCAACTGGGCCCATTAGGAAATCCTTACCTCCAATTGGTTACAATTGAGTCTGGGATGCTACCAATTGAATCCAATTGGACTTGCCAGTTTGAACCAGCTAGGCCCAACTGAGTCTAATTTGACTACCAATAGAATTAACCAGCTAGAACGTAGCCAACTGGGAAATCATACTTTCAGTTTATGAACCAACTAAAGGAAACTGGAATAAGTTACAGCTATATATGCATGCAGTACTATGGCTATAGCAAACCTGTTTCCGACAGCTGAAATCCTATTTAGGTTTGCTTTGTGGGGTATATATGTGTATTGGTATTGCCCATTGGTGCAATTGGTCATTCCAGTACCATTACCGCAGTACCATTACCATTGCTAAACAGCACTGACTCAATAGACATGATCAATTTTTAATCTGTTAATGTCACAACAGAGATGTGAGCGTTTTAGTTCGTTTTCTTTTGGGTGCTTGCATGCTTGTATTGTATTGTAGTCCTGAATGCTGTGTTGTAATTTTACCCCTCCTGCTTGGGCCCGCATGGGCCTGCAGTATTTTGTAAATAAATAAATAAATAAATAAATTGGTTTCAAACCAATTGGCACCCATTGGGTACAATTGGTCACTCTAACAAAAACCAATTGGTCACGTTCCAGTTGGTTCAATTGGTCCAGTCATGTACCAATTGGAAATTGGTAGCAATTGGAAATTTCTCAATTGGAGTCAATTGCTTTTTTTGACAGGAGTTTAACAATATGTTGGTTATAACAATGAGAAGCTGCTGCACAGTCAACTTTTGTATGTTTTCTATGGTGAATTAACTGCTTATTACAATGCCCCCATGCTGCATTATCGGTTATAACGATGAAGTCTGGCTACTGGGTGTCCGTGACGAAAGCAAATGGAATGCAAATTCCTTGAACAAAAAAGAAAAAGACATTCAAGCCGCTGCATGCTGCCGCATGCTATTTTCCAGCCTTCTGCGCATTGTTAGTTTTGTGCCTCCCTCCCTCAGTCCTTTGACCCCCTCCGAAGCACAAATGGACTGCGCCAACTGCACTGATAGCGCGGGCCACACAGTCGCTGTTCCCAGCTTGCACGCTGGCCCATGCTGGCCCATCATTCTGTGCGACGGATAGTCGCTCGTGCTCGGCTTTGTTGGTTACGTCAAAGTCGTTCCGGGCCACATGGTTTCTCAGCCTCGTTTGACTCGCCGCCGAAACGGAAGATGGCTGATCATTCTGTTGATCATTGGGAATGTGCGAAATCGCTGGTGAAAAGAAGTGCTTCTAACCGATGAGGCAAATAAATGTGCTTGCATCGGCTAGCGACAGCGACTACGGCAGCAATGACGCAGTAGGGCAGGCTGCCTCAACATTGTCCTCGCAGGAAGCCCTGCAGATAATTCAGTCCCTCTGAGACAGGTCCCTCGCGAAAGATGTGGGCAAGCGTCATGTAAAACAAGCAAAGTTGACGGCCATGGGATTTTCTCGTGCACGCCAGTGAGAAGTACGTGGCGGGTTGCTTTTGGCGATCTCGCCCCAGCGTTTCTTCTAGATTTCTCAAGCTGGAGCCACCAAAGCGATGCCTCAGCGGGGTTCTCATGTCGCTTGCCACCCATGACCCTCCTTTGCAGTTGTTATAGCAGTGCCATTCTTGAACGTTGACAGCCGCAGATTGTTAGATGCGATCGGAGCGCGCAGGAAGCAGAGTTAAGCAGTTAAATGAGTCAACACAATCAGCAGCTGGATGAAGGAAGGTGGTGAGGAGGGGCACTGGCCTCCCCACCATTATAGTTTTCTCACAACAGCTCTGCCAACCCCCTATTTTGATTTTTTTCGTGCAACTTGGTTATGCAGTTGAACCAGGATATATCGAAACCATGTATAACAAATTATTGTGTATATCAAACAGCTGTAAAATCCCCTTGAAAATTTTGTATAAAGTATTTTATATATCGAATTACCTATATATCGAACTTTTTTGTGATCCCCTTCAGATTCGATATATCTCGTCTCTTCCTGGCATGTTCAACTGTAACAATTATTGGTTCTAACAATGGAACTTTTGTCGCACTTGAATATTGTTAAAGTGGGTTCGGTTCGACTGTATACACTGGAATGAAAAGGTCATTTGGTTAGCGTCTGTAAAATTGCTGCAACAAATTTAGCAGAATTTTACCTTTTTCTCTTTCAGTGTACCAACTAGGGAGTTGATTATTTGAACCGTGAATTTTTAAAAAATAATTGTAACTCGGCAATAAAAAAACAGATCACCGTGCTGTAAATTGCTTGTACTGGAACATCTAAACTGAACAAAAGGATATTTCATTAACAGCCCCTAATTATGCAAATAATTCAGGCACATTTGCAAAGCTTGTATGAACATTGCGACAATTACAGCAAGGATGTAAACTTATACAGCCTAGTTGTCTACTTTAGACAATCTAACACAAGTTCACAGGATTGCAATACAGCCGACTTCCATTAATTCGACCCCAACGAGACTCCCAAGATTGGTCACATTATACGGCGGTTTGAATTAAACAAAATGCCACAACATACTGCAGATTCATTTGTAAGTATTTGTTCTATTATAACAGACCCCCGAATCAAACACGTGCCCATATTCTGGGTGTCCAAAGTAGAAAGCTAATGTTGGAATGACATTACAGTTCCTAAACGAAGTAGAAATCTAACACGCACCCAATTTTTTAGCTAGAAATATTGTTGCACAATGGCGGCCAGTTTTTTAAAGTCAGCTTCGCTACACAGTTCTTAAAAGTCAGCTCCACCGCAATACAACCGAGTTGTGCAGTAAAGCATAAAATATTATGAAGGCAGTTTTGGTTTTGTGCCCGATTACACCGTGTTGGAAATCTTGGCCTATTTTCTTTTTAAAAAAAGGAAGGCACATGTTAGAATCGGGTAAATACCATAATTAGACACTGTGAGCTAGGGTTATTGCTTGAAAATCTTGTTAGGGGGGCCGAAAATGGGCGATTTTGACAAGAGCTCCATCAAGACAGACGCTGCCACTAATGAGGTCGCTATCGGGGTCCCTTCCCTATAGGGGCACGTGCTCAGGCACATGCATGCCGAATGGACAAGTTCGAATTATACGGTGAAGGCCAATTTTAGAATGAGATAACGAAAGCTTGAGCCCATAGAAATGCATGGGATCGAATTAAACGAAAAATTTAGTTAACCGAAGTCAAATGAAGTGAAGTCTACTGTATCTATTTTTAGAGAACAGCTGTGCAGATGGAAATTTCCTGCCTAAATTCTTGTAATTTCACAGTTTTTGACAACTCATTGTAGAAATTTCTTACCCTAATCAATATTGTGGTTCCAATAGTCAATAGAATTTCGCACTTTTCAATGCAGCAAACTGGGTTCAAATTGGTTCAGTGTTTGTATAATGAAAGCATCTCTTTTTATTTGCTTAGTATTTGCTTAGCAGTTCTGGGATCACTAGATTGGGCGGTGGGAGGTGCTCTTACTAGGAGATTACAGTGCAAGCTTCTTTGTTTCTCTTAAAAATCAGAATAAAGGTTTCCTTGAGAGATGCTGCGCAGAATGTCCACCATCTCTAAATAAACAACAAAAATTTGTTTTACATGTCGAAAGGAGATTTGCCAGCTGGATACAGTAAAAGACCACATATAGGTAAGCAGCTCCAAGAACACGTAAGGATAGCGAATGTTTTTCTTTACAGTTAGCTGTGCCGTGATGAAATGGCCCCAGACATGTATGGATCCAATTCGGACACGTTGGGACAGTACAAAAATTGCCACTGCCTTTCTCAAGAATAGAGGACTGAGGTTGAGTAGAACAGACAAGGCTCGTCTCTTCCTGGCATGTCCTGGACTCATACTTGAAGCCAAAACCAAAGAAATAAACTACTTTCACCAACCGATTGAAACCCATGCATTCTATAAGAAAATTATACAATGCACCTTGAAGGAACACCCTTTTACCTGTGGGGACATACTCCTGTAGATCATTCCGGAAGAAGTCCGAGACCAGCGAGGAGCATTTTGCCATGTTGCTAGCAATGCCTGCACGAAGAGCTTCAGAAATGTCCAGTGCATGTGCGCTTTGCACAGTGCCACACTGGCACTCGGACAAAAGCTGGCCGCAGCTATGAGATTCTGTGGTCTCCAAATCGCCAGTCAAAGCCTTAGCTCTGTCAGCTTGTCTTTGTGCAATGTGTGTTCCAGCAGACACAGCTTCCGAGATGCCACTAATGCAGGCTGCCCTTCTATTATCAGCAACTTTCTTCTGCTCTGCTAGAATCTGAAACAAAAGAAATGTGGAAGAGGACTGTTGGAAAGAGATCTCTACTGAATACACTGGCATTAAGTGGATCATACGTCACATATTTACAGGAAGAACAGCAGAGACAAAGGGAAATTATTAGGATGTCTGCAGCTAAGTACATTAAAGGAGCTTTTGTACGGATAGCTTTTGATCCAGTAATTCCCATCACCTTTAATGCGACTGGCTCACAAAAACACAGAAGTGCAGTACAGCAGCAGCGAATGCACAGCCAAAGGCCAATTGCATCCCAACAGCTTGACACCCACCCACCCTACCTGCCAGCTAGGCTTAAGCAGCTCCACTTTGTCGGAGTGTGCAACCAAAGTTGTGATTTGGTCCAACTTCAGCTACTTTTGTGCTACTGTACGGAATACGGCACTGACAACTGCCCAAAAATATATTCAACACCAATCTAAGCTCAAGAAAAACAAGTCCACCAGGGTTCGTACAGAACATTTGACTCAAAATTCAAGTACAATTGAAGAATTTCAAGGATGGCAAAGGCCAAAATTCAAGCAGAGGGAATCAATCCTTATTCGTACACATACACTGAAAAACAGTTCAATCTCTTTCTTAGGTGCAATTTCTTGCATCAAGGCAGCTGCAAAGTTGGACACAGGCTTCAAGCTAACTCTTCAGGTTGCTTTTCTAAATTGACTTTCCCATTGTAATGATCTCAACTGCATCCTGGCACGATGCTTAGTATCGAATTTCAGTCAATGCAACTCATGTTAAACCAAAAAAAAGCTCTAACTTACCTACTTGACGCAAGGCATTTCTAGGGCCTAATTAAGGCTTGAAAATGTAGCCATGATGGCTGTGGAGAGAACCTACTAGCAAAACAACAAAATGGTGGTACGGTTTGGTGTCTTGAGCTGGCTTTGTCTAGCTCCACAATGGCAACAGGGTTATAAACAAGCCTGGTGATGGTGGCTGTGGACATGCCACATAGCAATTGCTTAGCGACACTCAAGAGAAAATATATCTAGGATTGTTTGCCAATAGACAGTGTTCATGGCATAAGCCAGTGTGCGGATACAGTAAAACCCATGCGGAGTTTGTTACTTTGAATGTTCGCAAGATGCTTCCAACCCCTAGTTTTCAAGGAATTCCAAGGAGCACATGAATTTGGAAAAAGATTCAAGGACCCTTGAACCTCCTTGAATATACAAGGGTTTTCAAGGATTTCAAGGAGGTGTACGAACCCTGAGCCACATTTTTCACTCTCATAAGGCAAATTCAAAAACTCACAGTAGATGTTGAAGCCACCTCATCAAAAATGCTCTCTTCCACAACCCTGTGAATGTCGGAAAGGCTGCGGGCGGCCTCTTCTGCCTGTAAATAACAAAGGGCCACATGGAATTGTACCATCCCTTCAAAATGTGTTTAGTGCAAAGATGGTAATATGTGGTTAATACAGTGAAACCTGGATATAACTAAATTGACAAATTACCGAAAAATTTCGTTATAAAGAGGATTTTGTTATATGCAGGTTCGGCACGAAAATTCAAAAAAGAAACGCTTACCGTATTTACTCGATTCTAACACGCCCTCAATTGTAACGCACACCTGTTTGCCGTTTTCGTCGAAGCACTCATCCTTGGAATGTCACACCAGGTACCGGATGCGTGGACGCGTGTCGTTTCGCACACGCGCGAGGCATCGGAAACGAAGAGCAAGCATCAGGATGGCGTCGTAGCGTTACAGTAGAACCCCGCTGTTACGTTCCCGGGGGCTGCGTTTTCCCGGCTGTTAAAGTCGTTTTTGGCCGGTCCCGGCACAGCTCCCATAGAACACAATGCATAGGTAACCCCGCTGTTGCGTCGCAACTGTGGGCCCGTTCCCGCATCATATAGCATCATACGGTGCAAACTGCCACCACGCGCCGGCCCGAGCGGCCATTTTGACTTTTCATGTCGCTTGGCTTGGTGGCTTGACGATGGCATTGGCCGCCCAAAGTGCCGGGGGCGACATGCAACTATGAGGTATTTTCGGTTTCCGCCAGCAAAAGTATGGCCCTTGAGATCCGTATTTGCTATTTAAAGATGGTGTCTATGACACGTTGTGGCCCTATAATTGGTTTTGGCTCATAGATATTCCGTATAAAGTCCAAGGGCGATAACGCAGTCGCCGCGCGCCGTATGCTGTATTGCGAGTGAAAACGTGATAGGGGAGCCGACGACCGCGTCTAAATCTCGCGCGCGCAAGAAAAGCAGGGAAGAAGCGCGCCTTCTTCCGTTGTGCTCGAGGCACTGGCGAGGGAGCGAGGGGGGAGGGATAGCGGGGTGGTGTTGCACTGCACTCTGGCATCAACTGCATACTGCGCGGCGGTGCGCGCGGTCACGCGGGCCGTACCTTGAAAGCGATCTGCGTTGGGGCAGAGTCTAGCAGTGTAGGTGCGTCGGCAGCTCGTAGCTTTGTGCGTGCTGTGTGCTCTTGGCGCTCAGTTTGCGTTGAAGCGATAGACAACAGCACGAACGTCACTTCGCTCGCTTCTCCAGCGGCGTTTCCACACGCTGCCAGCCTTTGACAGCGCGTGTCCGTGCTCATCGAGTGTGTTGTTGTTGTTAAAATGTTTATTAAAATAATAATAAAAAGTTTCCGCCCCCAGGAAATAAATCCATCAGGGCGGAGGGAGGGGTAAAAGAGGAGGTTCATTTTTTTACCCCTCGAGTGTGATGTGTCACAGCGTGTACAAGCGCGTCGGCAACATCAACTGGACAAGGAGAGAGTGCCGGCTTGGCAGGCTAGGCCAGCTGTAGGATCAGGTTTGAATGAAGGGAGGGGGAAAGGTCACGCCCGTGGCGGCAAGATCGCCAGGTCGATGGATGCTGGCCCGCCTCGCACACGCTCGCACGCACACGTGCGCTTGCTTCGCATTCCGCCGCGGCGGAGAAGGTGCTTCCGGTTGCTGCTCGCACAAAAATGACAAAATTTGGGGCGAAATCACTAGGTTGTCGGAGGGGAAAATTCGTTATATCGAGGGGGCCTCCCGCTGCCACTTTGTTACGTAGAGGTCTCAAATACATATGCTTCTATGGAGTAACGGCGGGGAATAGAAAAACTTCCGTTATATCCAGGAATTCGTTATACCTCCCGCGCGTTATATAGCGCGGGAGGTGCAGATCGTGCCAGGAGCAATGCATTGGTGTGTTTCAAGGCATTCGATTCATGAGCGTTTCCTTGTGTGGCATTGTAAATCTTGAACACATGGCTGTGCATGCCACCTGACCATGCCAGGCCATTGCTGACCTCACTTAGTGCCTGCAGTTTTCATCAGATGACACCCTATGATGCAGGTTCTTTTGTTTAATGATTGAGACGATTCTCGGAGGCTCCCCAATTGAGGACAAAGCTGTTTATTGGAGAACGCACACAAACTTGATAAAACTAAAATGAAAAGTAACCCATAAACCAAACCCCCCACTCAAAGAAATATCACGAAAAAAAAAAAAAACACTCGGAGCACACTCATGGTATTTATAGCACGCAAGTCTGGGCTGAGCTCGTGTGTGAGGGTGCGTAATAGTTCCCAGAGAATGGAAGGTGGCGAAACGACTAAAAGACGTGGCATTCGTCCCACCACAATGTCGATGGAATTGGCAGATGAACGAGTGACCAGAGTGTGGTAGCTCTGGTTTGAAGAGGGAAGGCAAGCGGCTTGACGGCACGGGCAGATGGCGGCGGCGTCCTGGCCAGGCAGCTGGACGTAGAACTCAGGCCAGTAAGCCGACTGCTCTCATTCTGCCCACGGGCGCAGAAGCTTGCCGGCCTCGGGCAGCAGTTCATGATCGGGTAGAGTGGCGACGCCCAGGAACGGGGTTGCAGGAGGCCCCCGTCAGGTGAAGTCCTGGTGGCTTGGGTCTGGAACCTGACGGCCAGTCTTCAACTCCCGGTCCAGTGGCCGACCTTCTCCTGGCGTCGCTTCCGTCGCTTCCCCCCCCCTTCTGCCAGCATGCCTCGCTTTTCTGCCGCCCTGGCCAACTCGTCTTTTGCTGATCGGTCGCTCAAAGCTCCGCGTGTTCTTCTGATTGGATGCCTTTTCGTTTTATTTTCTCTTGCAGCATGTGTTCTCATGCCGGGCGCTCTTCGACGTTGTTGTCTTCCATCCAGCACAGGATTCGCCTCTGCATGCACATTGCTTGTCGTCTGCTCCGTCCACCGCGTCGTGTCGCACACTCCACACACCCACAATTTAAAACCAAAATTGTAAAAACATAGATATTTGTCCTGATAAAAGAAAAATGTTGCAGTTTTGCCAGAAACCTTTGCATTTGCTGCAGATTACTTCCAAGATAAAGCAGGCGACCCACACATGGACAGCCATGCACAGCCACGGCAACAGTAGAAGAGGAAACGCGCATGCTAGGGGAAGAGGGTAGATACACTTGTACTACATTTCAGAGGCCGCGAGGAAAGTCGCTCGCCTTCAACCATGCTAGGGTAACCGTAACCGTGTCTCCGGCCTGCTTGAGGGCAAAGCAGTACAGCGTACAGCAGCGATAGCCTCTGATCTCAAAGGCCACGACAGCAACACCCAAGTGCAGGTTTGTCCATGAGGCACCAATCTTGGAAGCTACGGAGGCAGCACTCATTTTCGTGCAGTTCTCCATTCGGCACCGCATGCGCTACCTCATGTACTATCGCGCTCAGTATGAGCTACAACACAAAAGCGTGTGCCAAAGCGGTTGTGTGTTGTTGCGCATACTGAGGGCGATAGTACGCTGTTAGGATCAATTTGAACGAATGGCCACTCAAGCGTTGCCGTCACTATTCACACGGCTTGAGTCTTCGTGAATGCGGCACCACGCGCTGCTGCCACACAAAGTTGAGAAGAGTCTGCGGTTACAGCTCATCAACGCTTAGTTTACATTATTAATGATAACGGCTCGCAATGCCTTTCTCCCTTTAGAAATTCGCACTTTTTTAGCCAAAGCGACTTGAAAAAAAATGTCGCAGTTTCACCCGAAATGCGAAGCATCAATTGCTATAGTAAATTAGTAGAGAGCTATATGGAGTAAGGATAGTAGTTTTATCAGCTGTATAAACTTGGGCATGCAGCAGCACCAGCAACGTGCAGCAACTGTTGTTGACGCTGTCGGCGTTTTGCGCACGTTCGGTGCAACGCGCACGGCGTTGGTGACTGTTGCTGGAGCCTCTGGGGGCGGCTCAGAGGTTTTCGATGAGATCAGAACGGGACACTCGTCGAGCAGCATCGGAAGTCTTTACCACCTTCTCGCCTCGCAACATTTTTACATATATAATAAATACGCATTTGGTGCCGCAGATAAACATCGCCCCCTCCTACCCCCCCCCCCCCCCCCACGGCCTTTCGCGCACAGAAGTCGCGTTTGCTCTCTGCCGTGCGTTCATTCCCCGTGAAAGCACGCGTCCCTCGCGTGCTTTCACTCGCACATGCAGCATACGGCGCGCGGCAACGATTTCATCGCCGTTGGACTTCATACAGATGATTGGACTTCACGGCGACGGCGACGAGGACGCCGACAGCAGAAATTTCGCTGACACCGACAGCTGCAGTAGTTTCGGCTCCCAGCAGAGTAGGACACTTCGCTATTGTATGTAGAATCCACTCGTCCCGCTTACAGTAAAATATATCGTGCTCCCAATGAAAAAAATGACAGCGGATGCACCCATAGTTTTAAAATGGCAGTGATTCGAACCAGTCGCGGGCGCTGCTTTGAAGGAGCTACGCCGCCGCATTTCACTCTTTAGATTACGTTTTTTAACAGAAACTTGCAGTTAGATGTGGAAAAGTCCGGAAACAAAATTGAAAGTACTTAAAAATCCTATTTTCGGACGACAGTGGTGTCAAACCCGCAACAGCCGACGCCAGCTAGTGTTGTAATTTGTGTGTTTAGAAAGGAGAGTTCACATATAACGAACTAGTGATAAAACTATATCACTTTCGAGGAACTATCGAGTTTGTTATAAGCGGGTTCGACTGTATGTGCATAGAAAGCAATACAATTCTGTCTAAACAGCATACTGCGCAAAGATGCATCTGTAGATGAAAAAGAGCAAGAGGTCCATGCAGCGACAAGGGAAGACAGTAGTGTGTGTGTGTGTGTGTGTGCACGTGTATGTGCACGTGCGTGTGCAAGCGCTAACTAGGAGATGGAAGGATTATTGGTTGGCATACATGTAGTAATCATCTTTGAAGTGCATCAACCACTGACTCTTGAATCTGCAACCAACTACACATGAATGCTACTGGTTTACTTACCCTAGCCAAGCAATCGCTCGCTGCCTTGGCGCCATCCTGGTGCAGAGCCGCAACGCTGGAAACAAGGCCTCCCGAGGATTTCGCCAGCGATTCTGCATTGCTGGAAATAAGGGCAACGGATTGCACTGATTACAGTCAGAAATGAACATTATGTGCAAGCTCTATTAGCCACAAACTAATGACAGATGTGAGCTTCATTCTAAGCATGCTGCAGGCAATTTGTCACTGTACACCTGCCATCATGACCTGTGCTCTAGGTATATCCTGCTGACTGCAAAAGACAATACACATGCAACGTGGCAGTCACATTACAAACTGTGCATGCTGCCGTAACTAATGCTTCAAATAAGAATGGCACGTGCAGTCACTGCCAGTCACTACTCGGTGTTGGTTAGCGGTCAGCCAATTCCATAAGTCATTTCTGTGCAGACCTTCGTCAAATACAAACTTTATGGAAACTAAAGCTGCTTGAGGATTTGTGTTAATGAGGACGCCCTAAAACTTTTCTAAAGCTGCCAGAAGTTGCTGCGTACAGCAGTGGAATATCAAATATAATGACCTCTTCTATAGAGAAGACAGGAGCTTATACAGTCTTCCCGATGAAAAAAAAAACAATGAATGTACAGCCAAACGAATTATGTAGAACATATGGTCCACACCCAAGCTATCAAGGTATCCATTGCAAACATGTCAAAATGGGGACTTTTGTAGTACTTACCTCTTGATGGCTGATGTCTGCACAGTGCCTAATTCCACAACCTTGGCCGACAATCCACTGATCTGCAAACAAGAACATTGATACATTATGGTATTTTAGTGTTTTATCAAATCAAATCCAACAGTTAAAAAAAAAAACTAGTTACGAAACTCAAGGATCAGCTTAGATTAGAGTACTTGATTAAGAAAAAAATGTGGCTCTGCTAGCGCCATTGCGAAAAGACAACATTGTAGCCATCACAATCTGCTGACCAGCTAAACGATGCACAGGTGAAAAGACGCCATTTCGACCGCTCTACATGCATGCTCATAGCCTATGAGCATTGCGGGGGTGCAGGAATGTTCATTGTTTCCTTTTTTTTCGACATTCGTTTACGGCCGGACATCTGCGTAATGGCACTGACCAAGCGGTGTCACTACAGTGCTGTATTTAAGCGAAATGCGGTGTTGGCAGCAGAGAAGACCCAATTTATACATAAGTGCTGTATTTCAAACACACTTGATGGCATTCGAGTTTGTGCTCTGTGTGATGAAAACAGTGACAAAGAGCCCAGTGACGTAAATGAAAACTACGAGCCCAGTGACAACGAGGAAGCTGGGACAATTCTCTGGCTTGTGCTGGATACCATTAACAGATGCTATTTGCCCTTTGTGACTGCTTACTATTTATCTCGGTTGGCTTGCATTTAGAAAAGCTTTTCCGATCATCCAAATTTTGGGGTTCAGCTTAGATTCGAATAGATACGGTACTAGCTACATATATTGAGTGAAAAGATGTATACTGCCGGGTATAATATACTATATGTATATTATGGAACAGACAAGAAAATAAATACCTCGGCAATGGTGTCGTTGTTCGTAGCCTGTGATGTAAAAAACAAATGCGAGAAGTTTTCGAACTGCTGCCTAAAAGCAGCCATATTCTGAAAGAGGGAGTAAAGGAAAGAAAGAAAAGGCAGTGTAAAGTTACCAATACAGTAGAACCCCGCTGATATGTTTTCCATGGGACCATAAAAAAACGTAAGAGCCGGGAAACGCAAAAGGCAAGAAATAGGAAAAATTGAGAAATGAGAGTAGTGTTGAACTGCACAGAATCTTATTTTAATTCTTTCGGGCGAAACTATTACTCTTTTTTCACATGCAAGCCGAAGTATCGATTGCGATAGCAAATTAGTAGACAGCTATACAATGTAAGGATAGTAGTTTTATCGTCCGTATAAACTTGTAAACTTCGCTTTAACTATATTAACAAGCACGACATCAGCGCACACAGGCAAACATGAACACATCACATTCGATGAGCGCCGACACGCACTGTCAAACGCTGGCGTGAGGAAGCGCCGCTGCTGCAGCAAGCGAAGTGACCTTCGTGCTGTTGTCTATCGCTTCAACGCAAACTGAGCACCCAGAACACACAGCATGCACAAAGCTACGAGCCACCGACGTAGCTACGCTGCCTAGACTCTGCCCCCAACACAGATCGCTTTCAAGATACGGCCCGCGCACCGCTGCACAGTACGCATTTGATGCTAGAGTACAACGCCGCTCGCTATTCCTCCCTCCCCCCCCTCGCTCCCTCGCCGGTATGCCGAGCCGGAGGACTTATCCACAGGAGACTGATCCTAGTTTTCATTGGTCGGTTGAAAGTATCCTCGAAACGCCATTTTCCGGGGAATTCACCGCTTCAAGGAACAGGGAAAATAAAGCCGCCCTAGGCAATGCCACCCTAGGGTACGCTATACCTAGAGCATCGCATGCTGTCGCCCACGTGCGCTGCCGTCACTCTTGCCTTGTGCACAGAGTTAGACAGCTGTAAAAGCTCCACGCCTAGGACCGCTTTGTCTACTTCGCGCATTGTATGACAAGACAAGTTATATGCACGACGTGGCACGACAATGGTGGCACGACTGTGCCACCACAAACACTCTATCACTCTTTGCGTGCTGCAGTGTACGCCATGGAGCAATAAGAATAGCTGTTATTGTTCCGCAACAATCCTGTAGCACATAACCACAACTGAAAACGATTGCTTCTAAAAATACCGTAATGCCACAAATATCGTAAACTGAGCTGCTATGGGATAAATAGTGCTTTGTGTTCCATAATGTTCGTGTTGTCAGGATGGCCGAGCGGTTTAAGGCGTTGCGCTGAGGTTGTAGTGCGGTGTTCTGGGCATGGGTTTGAATCCCACCTTTTGGCACTACTTTTTTTTCAATTTTGAAACTTGTTCTTGCATTTTGTATCAAGACTTATTAGTCGTCCGGCCGCCGACGATGCGAGCGTCTGCTCTTGCGCAAGCGGATACTGCTCCCGTATGTGCGCCGGTGCCGCGGCAGAAGCCGCGGTGCCGGGTGCCGACGCGAAGCGGCGGTCGTTGGCGCAACACCCCAAATAAAAAAATACTGCTCCAGTCAGGTAGACTGCTCCCTCCCTGATAGTGAGATTATATTTGGATCATCAAAACAGTTATGCATTTATTTAGGAATAGTACCTATCCCTTCACAGCAACCACAGTTGTGCCATTTTCGAATATTTAAGGGCACCAGTTGTACCTAGGCGTTCCCTATATTTTAGGAAGGGAAATACCCAAGTCTTGTCTAAGTCTAAGTTAGACGCGGTCGTCGGCGGGAGCGATAAATCCTCACCAGAACACACCAGTGTTGCCAGATCTCATCTTGTGCGGTTCCCTCGATTTGCGAGGCAGAGATGTCCCTAGTGAAGTCACGCGATTGCATGCTGCACTCGCCTTCCTATCGTCTCCCCCTCCTCGTACGTACGTGCTCCAGATTTCAACGTGTGTGCATGCAGGAGATGAACGTGGGCGCAAGGTTTACACTTGCAGCTTATTCTGAAGAGAAATGAAACTCATTTATGAGAAATCTAGGTTTGCACGTGTTACGACAGGGTAGGTGAGCCGCAGCTAGGCGACTGGCCACGGCCGTCTGGTGTTGAGCGATCGGGCAGTGACGAGACGTTCTCTCGACTCGTTCCTGACGCCTTTTATGCGGCCCCCCGCCCCCACATTCTTAAAATTATTTTCTGTTATGTTAGTCACTGTCGCACTCTTCAACATTCACCTGATTTTTGAACGGCGTGGCAGCGCCTAGCATTCCTATATTTGTTTCTGCGTGAACTTCGAGGCCATTCACCTACCTGCCCTCCCACCTGTTTGTTGTGGCAGTTTCTTAGCTTCCCTGGCCCAGCACACCCGTCCTTGACATATCTTGCCGTGCGCAAATCAGCGTTCTGTAGGTCGTTCGATCTTGTCGATGCTCAACACATTTAGCAAATGAAATGCTATATCTATTCCATGAGGCAGTTGCTAAACTTAGGGTGGTGCAGTTTATTTTGTAATCAGCATGTCATCAGTACTGCGTGGTTCCAGCTAGCAGGCTGACCTGAACCGATTATTGTAAAAATTTTGCACGTCTGGAAAAACTTGATCTCAGTTCCGGTTGTGCCTTTGCATATTCTGCATCTCATAGTGGCACACACCGCGTGACTTATCGATTCACAATTTCAAATAATTTCAGCCTAACCTGCGTTGACAAACGCGCTGACGATCTACAGGTGCATTGCAACAGTCGCCTTACTTCTTCGACCTGCCACGCGGACTTCCCGTAGCTCTAACCGGCAACAGCTCACTGGTTCAGGAAAACGGAAAGATCATGTTTCTAACGTGACTTTTTGGAATCACGAGGTTAGTGGGCGCACAGATGTGAACAGATTGCGCAATTTGAGAACACAGAAAGAGCCTGAAGCTTTACAGCGAGCGAACTAAATTTCTTGTCAAATAAACACACACACAGGTTAATGCGAATAACTGATTCCTTATCGCGCACAATCGACCACTTACATAGAAAAAAAGTGGTCAACAATCGTCGCCACCAAGACGGTTCATCCAAATGATCGCACATGCCACACCACACAAGACATAAGGCATCGCCGAAGATGAAGTTGTTGACAGTCCTAACAATCTCCCCGTGAATTCATGTGAGCGCTCGCGAGATAACGCAATCCTGGCTAAAACAAACAAACACAGAAAATATTATAAACAGAACAATGCGCATAGGCGGGTCCATCATTAATCATATGGACAGCAGCAAAAAATATGCACAGCGAGTTTCACTTCACCTGTTCAACTGGTCGACTTGACTAGGGAATTTTGGGCTCCATTCTGGGTACATGACAGAGCTAGTTTTGGTGAGCAGTCCAGAGTTGCCAGCATGATGTTTTCTATACCGCTAACCTTGGGCGATGTTGTGGTCGGTATTTAGTCTTGCACGTCGTCGGCTCCCCTCGCATGCTTTCACTCGCACATACAGCATACGGCGCGCAGCGACGGCGTTATCGCCCTTGGACTTTATACCGAACATCTATGCGCCAAAACTAATTTTAGGGCCACAACGCGTCATAGACACCATCTTTAGATAGCAAATACGGATCTCAAAGGCCATACTTTTGCTGGGAGAAACCGAAAATACATCATATTTGTCGCCCCCGACACTTTGGGCCGCAAATGCCATCGTCAAGCCACCAAGCCAAGCGACATGAAAAGTCAAAAATAGCCGCTCAGGCCGGCAAGGGGTGGCAGTTCGCAACGTATGATGCGGGAACAGTCCCACAGTTTCGACACAAAAGCGGTACCAATGCACTGGGTTCTATGGGAGCTGTGCCAGGACTGGCCGAAAACGACGTAACAGCCGGGAAAATGCAGCACCCGGGAACGTAACAGCGGGGTTCTACTGTATATAGTGTAACATGAACACTTGCTAATCAAGAAAGTGCTTCCAGGGTGTTTAAAGACCAAAACAATGCCAAGTGCAAAACTGACACACTTTGGATGTGCAATGTGCAGCTATAAGCAGGCAACACCCAATATTCCAAGCAGAGCAATGCTTCAACAAATGCACATCACTAGCACAAGCCAACAAATTGGGCATTTTTACAAGACAGAGGAGAACACAACAGACTCCCGTTGAGATGAACCAGGCTAACCCGAATTTTTGGAGATGAGGAATGATGCGTGAACACACATTGCTCGATTTCCCCTAGCCCACAGCTTTGTAAAACTGCAAATATAACCAAGCCTATTACAGGCCCGAATGAAGCCCAAGCGTGACCTGAAGCTGTTAGGGCAGAGCCCGGCCAGGGACCCGTGTCAAAGTGCGCTTACATGGCCCGAGCCCATGCAGTGCTTTACATTGCTCATAGATTCACACAGCATCAACACCAAGTGCCGGTCATAGTGTGCATGTGTTTTTATGTGCTCATTTCTGCATATGTTCTTTTCACAATCGTATATTGTAGAAAAGATGGAGACGGAATTTAGAAATATCAAATAAATAAATAAATAAATAAATAAATAAATAAATAAATAAAATAATCAAGGATACTCTTGATGTGCCTCTACAGGCTGGTGACTAGATGAGGATGCATATTTTTTTTTTCTACACCAGAGCACAAACATTTAACTCAGTGAAGCAATGTGAAATGTCAGCTTTTACGACAGGTGCAAAGAACTGCACAGTTCCAGCAAGCAACAAATAATTAACAACTTCAGTACGAGTGCATAAAGGAAAGCTTTGCATCATGTCAATGCAAGCATCTTTTTATGCCTGCTGTTTAGTGTTAAGGCTGTTTCATTTATCATCTTGTGTCGTGGATGAATAGCAGATAGTTCTGTGGATCACTCCTGTCAAGATGAACAGATTTTCACAGTAGATTAAAATTCGATGTAACAGGTGTCTGCTGTAGTGTGTGCTCGGCTGCAGTCGCAAAGCACTGATGCACTGACAGAGAATAGTCTGCATGGTAAGCTCTGCAGTAAGCACTTATTTGGAAAACGGTCTGCTTTGCCATTTTCTACTGAAGGCTTTGTAATTTCCTTCACATAGTTGTATACTATTGTACACTCTTTTTATAACCATGGAGATAGCTTCAGTAATGTGATGAACAGTTCCACAACTACAGACGTCTTAGCAGGAAATGCTAACGCGCATAAACGACAAACCTTGCGACAAATTGTGACATGTTCAGGTAATTAAGACGCTTGTCGTTCTTCCATAGTCTTTACCACAGCAACATTCCATTCTCGTCCCACGTAGACCATGCTCATAAAGTAAAATCGATATTTGCCAGGACTAACGCTTACCAAATTCGCCTCTAGTTTCATGTATTGCCGAATAAAACTCACTACCTTCAAACATTGTCTCGCAGCACTGCTAACCTTCTCAGAGTATCAACCTATCATAACCAACATATGCTTGAATATTTATTTTAACAGTGTTGTCATGAGCTTAGAATGTTGTATAGTTTTTTTTAACAGCGGAGCTGTTTAAGGTCGAGGTTTATCCTTACGGAGCGATGGTGTTTGCAGTTTCAAGCGAAGTGGAGAGTGTGAAATGACGGAGAGAGAGAGCGTGAGAAATAAAGAAATAAATCAAACAAACTAAACGTTCTTGGGGTGAGGCGGGATTCGAAACCGGGTACCCACGGTTCGAAGGCAAGCAAGCGTCATAAGCACTAGGCTATACACCCATGCTTGCAGAGCCTCCGCTGTTTCATCACATTTCACAAGCGTGGAAATGGCTTAAATGGTATTGGTTTTTTTTGCTTTCATCTGATATGTATTTCTGTAGGTTGTTTACCTAGTTTTTTTACTGCATTTTTTATTGATGGCGACCGACTGACTCAATCACATTGAGTACAGTACAGTTAAACCTGGATATAACGAAATTGACAAATTCCCGAAAAACTTCGTTATAAAGAGGATTTCGTTATATACAGGTTCGGCACGAAAATTAGAAAAAGAAACGCTTACTGTATTTACAAGATTCTAACGCGCCCTAAATTGTAACGCCCACCTGTTTTCCGTTTTCGTCGAAGCACTCATCCTTGGAATGTCACACCAGGTACTGGATGCGTACACGCGTGTCGTTTCGCACAAGCTCGAGGCATCGTAAATGAAGAGCGAGCGTCACGATGGCGTCGTAGCGTCATATAGTGTTACAGTAGAACCCTGCTGTTACGTTCCCGGGTGTTGCATTTTCCCGGCTGTTACGTTGTTCTTGGCCGGTCAGCCGATCACAGCTCCCATAGAATCCAATGCATTGGTAACCCCGCTGTTGTGTCGCAACTGTGGAACAGTTCCCACATCATACGTTGCGAACTGCCACCCCGCGCCGGCCCGAGCGGCCATTTTGACTTTTCATGTCGCTTGGCTTGGTGGCTTGACGATGGGATTGGCCGCCCAAAGAGCCGGGGGCGACAACTATGACATATTTTTGGTTTCTGCCAGCAAAAGTATGGCCCTTGAGATCCGTATTTGCTATCTAAAGATGGTGTCTATGACGCGTTCTGGCCCTAAAATTGGTTTTGGCTCATAGATGTTCCGTATAAAGTTCAAGGGTGATAACGCCGTCGCCGGGCACCAGTATGCTCTATGTGTGAGTGAAAACATGCGAGGGGAGCCGACGACCGCATCTAAATCTCACACGCGCAGGACAGAAAAGCAGAGAGGAAGCGTGCCTTCTTCTGTTGCGCTCGAGGCACCGGCGAGGAAGCGAGGGGGGAGGGATAGCAGGCGGCGTTGTACTGTACTCTAGCATCAACTACGTACTGCGCGGCAGCGCGCAGGCCGTATCTTGAAAGCGATCTGCCATGGGGCAGAGTCTAGGCAGTGTAGGTGCGTCAGCGGCTCGTAGCTTTGTGCGTGCTGTGTGTTCTCGGCGCTCAGTTTGCATTGAAGAGATAGACAACAGCACGAAGGTCACTTCGCTTGCTTCTGCAGCGGCGCTTCCACACGCCGCCAGCGTTTGACAGCGTGTGTCCGCGCTCATAGAGTGTGATGTGTCGTAGCGTCTTCCAGCGCATCGGCAACATCAACTGGAAAAGGAGAGTGCCGGCTTGGCGGGCTAGGCCAGCTGCAGCAAGCGGCAGGATCAGGTTTGAATGAAGGGAGGGGGAAAGGTCACGCCCGCAGCGGCAAGATTGCCGGGTCGAGGGATGCAGGCCCGCCTCGCACACACTTGCTCCACGCACACGCTTGCTCCACGCACACATGTGCTCGCTTCGCATTCCGTCGCGGCGGAGAAGGTGCTTCCTGTTGCGGCTCGCGCAAAAATGACAAAATCTGGGGCGAAATCTCTAGGTTGTCGGCGGGAAAATTCGTTATTTCGAAGGGGTCTCCCGCTGCCACTTCGTTACGTAGAAATCTCAAATACATGTGCTTCTATGGAGTATCGGCAGGGAATAGAAAAACTTCGTTATATCCAGGAATTCGTTATATGGAGGTTCGTTATAAGCAGGTTGAACTGTATGTGGTATAAACTCTGTTCGACATTTAGATAGTTTTTTTTATTGCACCTAATGTCTTCCTGCATTATTTGTATTGCACACATTGCACTTACGCTTAATCATCCCCCCTATGTAATGCACTAACGGGCCCTTAGGGTACTCAAACGAAGAAAGAAACAAACAAACATGAGAATACATAAGAGAGATTAACACACTATCAATGTCTGTTCATTGTGGAGAGCAGTATGTTTGGAAATTCACTTGATTTTCATTTCGTTGGAAGCATGTCAACATGCAAGGTTGAACTCTACTTGCTTGAACAAGAGCTCAGCACTGCAAAAAAGACTTGCAATCATACATAACTGAAGACTGGGAGGAATCATTTCTTCAGCAAGCTCAAATACAAAATGTATTCCAAGAACTGGTGAAAAAAAACAACAGTATTACAGAAGGAGGTAGTATATGCACTGACCTTCTTTACTTCAGTTGAATGTCTCTGGATAACTTGATTCTTGGCAACCAACTGCCGTTCCAATTTCTCATTTTCCTTGATCAGAGATGTTATGAGGCGCAACTGCTGATCGTAGTGCGCAGTGACCTCATCCGAGACAAGGCGGCACTGCAAGACAACATGCATGTCCAGGAGGCTTAGGTTGGTGTTGCAAGATTTACCAGTTTACCAATGACACACTTAAGACAACTTGTTTTTGAAGCTGGGCCTTTTATAAAGGGCTGTTACGTATCAAAATATAAAGAATTAAAATTTAGACTTTCACATTTTGAACACTTCACAGTTTTCAAGTGCATACGCTAGACCATGGGTTCTCAAAGTGGGTTCCGCGGAACCCTGGGGTTCCGCAGGCCCCTGCTCAAGGTTCCGCGAGCCACTGATAAATTTTCCATGGTCGCGCGCTCACCAAGTGGCTAAAACAGCGAAAAAAAGGTGCGCTTGATCAACAGAACCACCATTACGCATGCCCGAGTGTCAAAAAGGCACATCAGAGTGCGTAACGGCAACGCGCGAACTGTGCAATAAATTCGCAAGCAGCTTGTAGCCACCCAACCTCCGAAAACGGGCAGCGCACCTAAACTTTTGCACTTAAATCTCGGAGGCCGTAATTTACCAACATGCACATCTCTCCCGTTTGTAGATAGCGTAGGTGCCGATTGCGTGCGCACTGACGTATACGTTGGAGGAATAAAAAAAATAAAGAAAAAAATGCGCGGAGCATCGCAAATACACGCCGCAGAAGAGTAAGAACGGCACTACCGTCGAACCGAAACGAAGCGGCGCAGTCCACGTCGCCATGGTCCTCAGCGGTAATCGTGCACGGCACGTGATTGACAGCAACACCGGAGCGCTTCGTGACTAATTGTGCCCTTACAAACTTTATTCTTGCGTTTATCGCCGGGGAAAACACCGCGTTGGTGGCATGCCGCGTGCCTTCGTAAGTGCGTAGTTGCCATCCATGATCACGTCGATAACCACCGCAGTTTCGTCCGCAGCGGTTGCGGCAAACAGTAGTTTCGTTTTCACTCGGTGCGCGCGTCGGCTGCGTGCCTTCCCAACTGCGTAGTCGCGAACCATGGTAGCGTCGATAGCGACCGCGGTTTCATCCGCACTTCTTGCAACGAACGGTAGTTTCGTTTTGACTTCGTGCGTGCGTCGGCCGCCTGCCTTCTGAACCGCAAGGTCGCTGTCCATGATCGCGTCGATAGCGGCCGCGGTTGCGGCAAGCAGTAGTTTGCTTTGGCTCAGTGCAAAGCTGTCGAAGATTAAGAGCACCGGCTACATCGCGATGGATGGACAATTTGTTGGCGAGCAGCTGACTGGCGAAAAAATCATCGGGATTTACGCGCGCGAGGCCTTCCCCACTGCTAGCGCTAATAAGTCAAGAGATGAGAATTTCAACTTCCACACTAGTCTTGTGCTAAATATAAACAGGATTTGTTGATTCATTGAGTAAATAAAAGCGTGTTGACGTAGTTAAGCATTTGTTTATTGTTTTCTTGATACCCTCGAAAATTCGACATTCGTTAATTAGGCCATTTTAAGGGGGCACATGGGTCCTGGAGACAAAAAATTCGCTAAAAATTTAGCATTCATTTTTATTATTTTTTCTAATTCCCATACCAGGGCGCACCTGCTGGCAAAAAACTAGCTCAAAATGACACGCCATTGAGGAACAAAACACTGTATTTGTCCAATTAAATGTTCAGATTTGCCCATGAAAGTGCTGACACGGCCCATTTTGTGTCATTCGCCATTCCAAAACCATCTATCATAGTCAGGCCATCTCGGTCTTGTTTGAAAGAGCATGTTCGCCACTTGCTTTCCTGCCAAAACAAGCCTTCAATGCTGCTTCAGAAGAAAACTACCTGGTTTCGTAGCGTAAAATGCCATTTTTGCGCACTCTAATTTTTTGCATTTTTCTCAAAAAATGATTTTTCCAAGTGTAAAATTTTGGGAGCAGCACTGTGTCACTGTTACTCATTCAATCCTCTTGATTTCTTTTTTGCCGGAATGCTAGAGAGTCAGAGAATGCACAAAAGCTATGATATGATGTTTTAGGGCACTGCAAAATTTTGAAATATTGTGGGAATCACTAATAAAAATTCACATTTGCAAAGTTGCAACTCCAAAAATTTCATAACTTCAGCTAAAATACAGAGATGAACACTAAAATGCAAACTTGCACTCTTTGAACATTCAGGAAGATAACTACTTAATTTTAGCTCTCTTGGTGCAGTAACTTTTTTGCAAGGCACATCCCAAATTTATAACACATAAATAATTGGAACATTTTTTTTTTTTTTTTGGACTGACTCGGGAAAACCTAACTGCATATTTGTAATCAGCATACAAGGTTGAATATTACCTGAAAATTTCATGTGTCTAGGTCAATAACAAAAGTGTTTTTATCCAGGACCCATGTCCCCCCTTAATTCGGTTAATTTGGGGGGGGGTAGGGGGAGGGGAGAGGGTTCCTTGGTGCTTCATGGAGCATAGCAGGGTTCCCTGGAACGAACATGCTTGAGAACCCCTGCATAGTGGATTTAGCAAACGTCCTCCGACTCATTTATAAACCCCTTGCTCCCCAATACAATCGCTCGGACATAGGGCCAAGGTGGCTCACAGTGGGTACACCTGCCGTGCAGCTGAAGTATTCAGGTCTTTTCGTAGCATGCAAGAGATACTCTGAAAAATGGATGGATGCAGTGTAAGTCCCCAAAGCAAAGGGGAGCTAGGAAAGACATAATAGCGCAGGGTTCGAGATTATTTCTGACCATCTAGTGTTCCTTAATGCACTCTGCATTCAGCCTCCATTGTATTGCAACAAACGCTGCAGATGCAAGGACCAAGGTAATAACGGCAGTTCTGGAACGGTGAAATATTTATTTCTTGGGTTTTACATGCCAAAACCAGTTCCGATTATGAGGCATGCCATAGTGGAGGGCTCCGGATTAATTTTGACCACCTGGGGTTCTTTACCGTGCACTGCAACGTAAGCACATGGGCGTTTTGGCATTTCGCCTACATCGAAATGCGGCCGCTGCGGCCGGAATTCTATCCCGCGACCTCATGCTCAGCAGTGCAATGCCTTAGCTAATATTTAGATATTTTCACAATACACTATAATGCATGAGTACAAAGCACGTGTCTATCAATCATTTGAACACCAAGAACTTTTGACAATCCGATTATAATCGTCGACCAATTTGACACGCCATAATCTCAAATAGAACCCCACAATACCAAAAGTGCAAAACAAAATTCTCGCAACAAAATATTTTCATATCCCCAGCAGTATTACAGAAAGAGGCGTATGGGATTCAATGCATTTTGTATCCCTCGACAACGAAATGTCACTGAACTATAATCCCGCACTAACAAAATCTACCGGAACATTAGACCCCATATTATCTACACGTGGAACGCCAACATAGTCTAACTTAAATTGCATTAAATGTAGTCGAAATGCACTTGCAAGGCCACCGACATTTTTGTGTTAATAAAGGCAGCAAAGCGCTGGAAGCAATAGCACGCTCCAGAAACATGGTCGCCATCTTGTTTGTCGACTGCCGTTTCAAATGGCATCAGCTGCATGTGTTGACAGATTTTGCGTATCTAGGGCAGTGCATACCGTATTTACTTGAATATAATGTGAACTTTTTTCCCGACAAAACAGGTCCAAAAATTGCATGCGCATTAGAATCAAGTACGACCCTAAAACTGTGTTACTATATAGCCGTCGGCATTTCAAAATGGCCGCCTCGCACGCGCTTCGAGCCTAGCTACACTCTAGCCTAGCTGCCGTAGCTTGCTCCATGCGCTGCAGTACGTGCGCTTAGGCATTAGTCTACCGTCTGTCTTCACGTTTTGTGCGTCTGCTCTATCAGCATGAAGTACCGAGTTCATCATGATGCCGCATTTAAAAGGAAAGTGATCATGTGTGCGGAGACGGACGGAAATAGGGCCACATCATTGGCATTCGGAGAATCCGAAACTTGCGTGCAGGACTGGCGGTAACAGAAGGAGAGGATTTTCACCAGCAAAGCAAAGCGGACCGAAAAAGGCTTTAGTATGCAACGATCCACTTTGGCAATACGATCGCGAAGGGGAGAGTCTGCCGCGTGCTGTATGTTGCGCCGCTTATAGGTCGCGCTGAAACGAGAGGCATGCTACATGCTAGCACGAAGGTCAATTCGCTCGCCATGCCTCGTCACTCCAGCGTTTTGACAGCAAGTTTCCGCGGTCAACAAGCGAAATGTGCTCATGTTTGCTTGTGCGTGCGTGACACCGTGCTTGTTCATTTATTTAGCAAGCGAATGTTTGCAAGTTTATATAGCCGATAAAACTGCTATCCTTACTTCGTATAGCAGTCTACCATTATATGCTATCGCAATTCATGCTTTTCACTACCGCGCGCACATCCGGTTATTTTTTTTCGCTAGGGAGCTGGTCGCCAAAAAATTGTCCGTTCATCGCGATGTAGTCAGTGCTCTTAATCTGACATTTTTGCACTGAGTCAAAGCGCAACTACTGCTTGCCGCAACCGCTGCTGTCGAAACCGCGGCCGTTATCAACGTGATCATGAACGGCAACCTTGTGGTTCAGAAGGCAGGCGGCCGACGCACTCACCAAGTCAAAACGAAACTACCATTTGCTGCAACAAGCATGGACGAATCCGCAGTCGCTATCGACGCAATCATGGATGGCGACTACGCAGTTATGAAGGCACGCAGCCGACGCGCGCACTGAGTCAAAATGAAACTACTGTTTACTGCAACTGCTGTGGACGAAACTGTGGTGGCTATTGACGCGATCACAGATGGTGACTACGTACTTATGGAAGCAAGCGACTAGCCGTCAACGCGGTGCTACGCGCGGCGATTAACGCAACAATAAGGGCTTTGAGGGCACAAATAAGCACAAAGCATCGCGGTGTTGCTGTCACGTATCACGTACGATTGCCACTGAGGACCCTAGCGATGCGGACTGCGCCGCTTCGTTTTTGGACACTAGCGCCGTTTTTGTTCTTTCGCGGCGTGCATTTGTGGTGCTCCGCGCATTAATTTTTTTTTCCTCCGACGTATACGTCAGTGCGCACGCTATCGGCACCTACCCTATCTACAAACGGGAGAATTGCGCATGTTTGTAAGTTACGGCCTCCGAGATTCAAGTGCGAAAGCTTAGGCGCGCTGCCCGTTTTCGAAGGTTGGGTGGCTACAAGCTGCTTGCGGATTTATTGCGCAGTTCACGCACTGCCGTTACGCGCTGTGATGTGCTTTTTGACACTCGGGCATGGGTAATGGAAGTTCTGTGGATCGAGCACACCTCTTGTTCGCCATTTTAGCCACTTAATTGGCGAGCGCGGGACCATGGAAAATTTATCAGTGGCTCGCAGAACCCCGAGCAGGGGCCGGCGGAACCCCAGGGTTCTGCGGAACCCACTTTGAGAACCCATGCTGTAAAGGATTTTTTTGGGTCACAGAAAACAGGTGTGTTACAATCGAGGGCGGGTTAGAATCGAGTAACTGCAGTAATCTGCAGCTCGGTGACAAAAGTGCAGCAAGAACAAATAAATCTATGTACCACCGACATGGACTTATGGATGGTGTCCGCAGCATGAGCTGCCACGCCTATGGCTGCGATTGAGTGATTGTCCACGAATACGCGTCCCGTTTTAAGAATGCTGGTTTCGGTACCACCCAACAGGCATTGCATGCGAGGAACATTATTGCTTCATGTCCCGTGCAGAGTTACGTGAAATCTCTGTGAAAGTGATCGCACCTCAGAAAGCGATTGACCGAGAATACCGCTCCATAGCAGTGCGGTTCTATAGCCTCAACCAAGGCTTTCCAAAGTAAAATAATGGAATTTTGACAGTAAAGTTTCATTTTTCGATGCACGCTATCTGTGCTGTCTAATTTCACAGAAATGAAATTCTCGAAAAAGCAAATTTTTTCTTTGCTTTCCTCACTGATTTCATTCTTGTGGAGTTCTGTATATGAAGATTTCACAAATGCACACTAGTTTACATAACAGGGGTGGAAGCGGCCAAGCATGTTTTGGAGTAGCTCTGGGAGCAGCAAATTTGCCACTTTGGAGCAAGAACTGTCCATTTTAGCACAGAATATGTAGATGCGCTTTGGAGCAGCCTGGTAAAGCTTAACATGGCCGACTGAAAAACGGTGTTCCGTTTTTCACTTTGCAGAACATTCAAGTTTCTCAGTAGCCTACAGAAGTAGGAGAAGCAAGAAGTGAGGCGCAGAAGCAAGCTTGGCAGTTAACTGCAAGAAGCAAAACAGCACTTTATGGAGCTAGTGATCAGGTATTTAAAAGAATGATTTATGCTAATACATATTTTTTGTATTCTTTCAGAGAAAATCCAGCAGCATGCCAAGGAGAAAATTGTGAAGCAATATGCAAGAACTGTGCTCACCACTGATGCAACCTGCTCCCCCAGAGCCATTTGGTGCTTTTCCAGCTCTTGCAGCTTGTTTTGTGCTGCTTGCATGCGCTCCACAACGAGACATTGGCACAGCTTTTGCAGCCTTGCTTGGTTGTTGGCCTGGAGAGAGAAAAGGACACAGTGTTGCAAAAGGATAAAGCCTTTAGCAGGCTTGCGTGCAAATGTAATGTCAGCAAAAATTACTGGTGTTGCAGAGTCAACAACAGAGCTACACTGGATTAATCATTCGTTTTTAAAAACCAAAAGAAAGAAAAAAAAAACACAGAGGTTGCATGAGTTTGCCACAATAGATGGCTCCAAATTAATCTCTCAACCATGTGAAGCTGTTCATGGACACTCTGCTCAGTATATAAGTATATTTGCATTCCACTGCAGTGACCGGGAATCAAACTTATGACAATGCACGCAGCATCCAAATGACAGCCTTGCACCACAATGTGTAGCACCGAGTAACATTGATGACTTGCTGTGTTAGGTCGTTGATGGAGAATGTGAATGTGGAAGCGCAGAGTTCCAGTATGAGAACAGGCCAGCAACACCAAATGCGTGGTCTTATTGTGTAGGGTAACCAGCATTAGTAAAACGCTTTCAATTTAAGCCATGATGAATGTAGTGTTTTATGGTGCAAGGTCCAAGTATGGCCAAAGAGCACCAGGCCAGTTTTAATGTGTTCGAATTGGAGCAATGAATTACGAGTGGTGGATATGACGTGGCTATAAGGGGGCCTACAAGTAGTCGCTGTAAAGTGCATAAAATCTACATGTAATAAGATTATGACAATGACTACTGAGGTGTAGTATGAACATGGAGAATGCATTGCGAAAGAAATACGATTTTCAAAATATAACAGATGCAAGAATTGGCCAGAAGCACAAGTGCCTAAACAGAGCCCTTGAAACACAAGGGCTCTAAAAACTATCCTCTAGAGAGAGGATGCGCTACGAGCTTATTGGGCATGTATTATTGGGCACATGTAGCACAACATCGTTCAAAAAACTGAGGACTGCTTTGGCGTTAAAAAGTGGTTCTTCAGCAATAAACATTATGGGATGAAGAGGGATATGATAGCGGTATCAGACATTGATCCTTCCACCAAGCAAATATATACAGTCAAACCTCGATATAACGAAGTTGTACTTGCAGCGAAAAACTTCGTTAACATGGTGATTAGAGCTATCCTTACCAATTTTTGAACCAAACTTGATAAATGTAGTCACGCATGTTTAGTTTCATCTCCCAATTCCAAAAATGCAGTTATTTTTTCTGTATGTTCATTATTTCATTGCATAATTAAGAAAACAATGTCTTTTGTTCTTACAATAGACAAATAATCGCCACACGAAAATATACAAATGACATATGGATCAATAGCAGAAAGCACAAGACTCACAACATAGGAAGCACTTTTATGATTGGGTCAATATTTCTTACTTCATAGTACACTGAACTCCATTGTTTTGAACATAGCCATGCATTTGGTCACACAAAAGACCAATTTTAAAAACTTTACACAAAAAGAAAAAAAGTGCTTTCTTTGTTGTGTGCTCCAAACATCTAGCTTGATGCTGCAAAAAAGAATATTTATTCTATCTGTGATAGCTACTGATGCATCACAGTAAATCTATTGCTGGGTGTGCAAAATTAGTATCTTGCAAAAATGAAAACAAACAAATCGCTCCCACTATAGTTTTAAAAGTAATATATTATGGTTTAAATATCGACATACGAGATAAGAAGCTTGGTAGATCAAGAGAATAATAGAAGCCAAATCCGAAAATAAAATTTAAAAAGCTTGATTTTTTGGTAATTTGTAGGCCTAAAGACCCATGTCACCCCTTAAATCGAGGTTCGTTATATTGAGGTTTGACTGTAGTAAAACCATGCTGCTTACCAAGTCACCTGCCATCTGATCTGCCTGCTGCTCCTGGGAAGCGTGCACCGTGGACAGCAGTGATGAGAAGATAGAGGCATTAGCTGCCGCACTCTCATCAGCAAACTTCCTGGCTTCCAACGTGTATGCAGCAACAGCAGCTTGATGTTCCTGAATGAGGCTGCTAAGAGAGGCTGTCAAAAGAAGGAGCAGAAGTAATTAAACAAACTGCATTTAATCTGAAACACATAAATGCTGATCGCTCCCAATTAAAGCAGTTAAAATTGGTGCTAGCAGCATAGACATCAGAAGGTACCCAAAACACTTACAGTTGAAAATAAAAGAACAGCTCATAAAATGTATCACTTGGTGGGCATTGTCTTGGCCAAATTTTATTGGAAGTGCACGACAGAAAGCCTGTACTTCAAGAAGAAGAAAAAAGTTGTCGCAGTTTCACCTGAAAGACGAAGCATCAATTGCGATAGCAAATTTGAAGAGAGCTATACGGAGTAATGATAGCAGCTTTATCAGCTGTATAAACTTGGACATGCAGCAGCACCGGCAACACGCAGAACTGTTGTCGACGCCGTCGGCGTTTTGCCCGCATTCGCTCAAAATGCGTGCGGCGTTGGTGACTGTTGCCGGAGCCTCTGATATAAATAAGCACTTGGTGCCGCAGCTAAACGTCGCCTCCCTTCCCTCCCCCCCCTCCCTGACGGCCTGTCGCGCGTCGGAAGAAGGCACGTTTGCTCTACATTCAGAGGAGGAAAGAGACGCCTACTTCTGCAGCCCTTAATGGAGCACAGCGCAGAACGCGCGTTTGTTCTCCGCCGTGCGTTCACTCCCCGTGATAGCGCGCGTCCCTCGCCCCCTTTCACTCGCACATACAGCGTTCGGCGCGTGGCGACGATTTCATCTCCATTGACGTCATACGGAACCTCACGGCGACGGCGACGCCGACGGCAGAAATCTGCTTTTGAGTGTCCATATAATTGCTATCGCATTAAAGGAAGAAAAATGAAGCTCAGGCCCATTGACAACAAACCCAGCCTCTCCATCACAATGCGGCACTTACAACTACAAACTACCCAAAAATATTGCATCTATACGTGTGGACAATAACATGGCCATGGGGGCAGAGCTTCTGCAATTGTACTAGAACTGCTTCCGATTTCCATGCTTGGAACTGCTCAAAACGCTGGCATGTGGAAACGCAGCAGCAGCAGCAGCAGCAGCAGCAAGCGAAGTGACCTTCATGTGGTTTATCGCTTCAGTTTGCACTGAAGCGATAAACCAAGAACACACACACAGCACGCACAAAGCTAAGAGCTGCCGACGCACCTAGACTGTGCCCCAAACGCAGATCACTCTCAAGATACAGCCGCACAACCACATGCAGCCGCCACATACGCTGTTGCAGCTGGAGTAAACGCCGCTGCCGCCCCCCTCCGGAGCTCCCTGTGTAGTGTAAGTGTAGGTCCAATGGGCTGATCCATTACACCAGTGCCCGTCCATGCAGCCTCACTGTACAAACGTGCCTGCTGCATTCATATGGCCCTTGAATGTTGAGCGTTACGACAAAGGTGCCTTCCACAACCTTCACAACCCACATACTATTATATTGCAAACAGAGTATTTCAACAACACTGAACAGTAAGCTTGGCACACATTATGCTGCAAGAGCCACGCAAGCATGAGGAGAATAACGCAGGGATAAAATAAAAGATACTGTGTTCTCATGGGTTTCTTCTAAGCAATGGTTATAACTGTATACACCAGCACTTCGTTTTGGTTGGGTGCCAACGCAGCTATTGCCTCAATCACCTGTCATTACTTTTGGGGCGCTACCTGCGCTGAGCACGTCTATTTATGACAAAGGCACCCACGGCAACTGTTGCGGGGCCAAGTGCCTTCAAGTTAATGGGCATTTGATGCTGTATAATAACGCACAGGTTGGCATGACCTGCCAGTGTTGAATAGTTTTCGGAACTAACAAAACTCAAATGAACAAGCTTTTACTGTAACTGCTTATTAGCCTAATTTTTATTGGTTGCAACATACCTGGCAACCTGTGAACAACCTGCGGACACATCACCAAGAGGGGGAAAATGGCATACAAACATTTTTGTGGATTAATATACACTTTATTAACAATGATGTACAATTAGATGCCGCATACAAGCAACAGCAAACTTGCAAAAGTGTAAATTGACAAGCAACATTACCTTTTAGGTCACATTGAGTTTTTCAGTGACTTTATTGTTGCCGATTTTGCTTACCAGCAACTTGCTTGAAGCAGGTCAGAAGACGGTCAGAGACTGACAAGAAGCCCTTTTCCAAACTAAATTTATTTTTCCTAACACTAAAAAATAGGGCACATTCTACGATTGTTTCGTGAACTGTACGGAAAAACTGGGGAGAGTTGGCAGGTATGAAATTATACTGTTCCAACATACTGAAGTAACGAAACTTGTTAATAATTTTGTTATTCATACACCTCTAGCTACTACACAGTTATCTTCACGGATCTTGTGATGTCAGTAAGAGTTATTGAATGCCAGGCTGAAAGGCACTTACTGAATGAGCCTCCAATGCCAGTGAGCGTATCCCGTTGAGAAGCAAGCTGTGTGGTGAAACTGGATTCAATTTCATCAAAAAGCACACTTGAGCTGGCGGCAAACCTATCTTGCCGTTCCTTGTTCGTCTGGTCAATGGTAGATGTGCGCTGAAGCTTCTGCTGCAGCAGGTCAATGTCGGTTGTGGTGGTCTGTGCCACGCCAACCAACTGGGGGTACAAAAAAGGAAAAGGTGTATAGTTGTCTTTCCAACGAAAACATTGCCTTCAAGCTGCAGAAGCGCAACAAAGCTGTGTAGTCTCACTGTAAGCAAGGCAGACAGAATGCACTCACAATCAACATGTGCATCTGTCCACAGCATTAGACATGTCATGGACAGATCGCCTTCTTCACTGCAGTGTTATTTCCAGCCCGTCCTCACCATCATCGTGCATACCGAATCAATGCAGTAAATCAACTGCATTCAGTGCTTGCATGGACTGGTGGGCCGGGCTTTTGAACATTATGCTTGTTACCGTCACTCGCGGTACATTTGTCTGCGTTGAATCAAGTCCAGTCAGAGCGACCAACAATTTTTTCCTCAGTTAACTGTTCCGTTGTAGCAACGTTGACAGCTACGCAGTCGCAGAACATTTGGCTTTCAAGCGCAAAACAGTGATGCTACTCGCCCATCCCCTTTCGGAGCAGCTTTTGGAGCTGCCAAAAATACATTTTGAAGCAGTAAAAATGGACTTTCGGAGCAGTTTTATGAAAGCTATTGTAAACTATATTATATATGGGGCTTTTACAGTGGGCAATGCATGTGAAAGGAGTAAGTAGACACCTGGTTCATAAATTCAATCCAAACACTAAAAATGACCACCACCGCCCCTGCCCCACACCCTTTCATCGCAGTCCTTACTGTGAACTGCTACGAAGTGGTGGTGTACTAAGATGTGCTTAAAAAGCACTTCAGTCACTGAAAAAAGCACAGAAGGACTTGGAGACGCTACATGCCGAATTCGGAAGAGTTTTGAAAACCTCCAGCGTGATCTTGCTCCTAAGAATGCATCCTTTAATATGGAGCACTTATTTGCGGAATGTTACCGCCAGCAGTATAAAGTTTATATGAAATGAATTTCATACCCCTAGCAGTATGAAAAATTTACTTAGTTTACCTTGTGCTGCAATTCACTAATAATCATCGACAGTCAACGTCCAATTTTTCGTACCCCTTATCGGCTGGGAAAACGTTAGAAAAATAGGGCAGTAAAAAAAAAAATGAATGCCTTTTACTGTCCCCAAGGGCTCAAATCGCCACAGCCACGTCAGAAATAGGTCTGAAGGCCTAACAGTACACTTATTAGGTGTATCGATGCTCATACTGCAACAGGAGACTGTGGATACACGCATGTATAATTAAGAAATACATACTATGTCCCGTGACAATTGCCCCTTCCCACTCGTGGTAAGCTTCACCGCAATACATCGCGTCTACTTCACCGCGTAACACTGGGGTATTGAGTCGAAGCTGACTTTCAGGAATCGGCACTATACAAAGCGTCAGTGGCGTAGCCAGAAATAAACTCGTAATATAAAATGCTCTCTCTCTGTGTGTGTGTGTGTGTGTGTGTGTGTGTGTGTGTGTGTGTGTGTGTGTGTGTGTGTGTGTGTGTGTGTGTGTGTGTGTGTGTGTGTGTGTGTGTGTGTGTGTGTGTGTGTGTGTGTGTGTGTGTGTGTGTGTGTGTGTGTGTGTGTGTGTGTGTGTGTGTGTGTGTGTGTGTGTGTGTGTGTGTGTGTGTGTGTGTGTGTGTGTGTGTGTGTGTGTGTGTGTGTGTGTGTGTGTGTGTGTGTGTGTGTGTGTGTGTGGTGTGTGTGTGTGTGTGTGTGTGTGTGTGTGTGTGTGTGTGTGTGTGTGTGTGTGTGTGTGTGTGTGTGTGTGTGTGTGTGTGTGTGTGTGTGTGTGTGTGTGTGTGTGTGTGTGTGTGTGTGTGTGTGTGTGTGTGTGTGTGTGTGTGTGTGTGTGTGTGTGTGTGTGTGTGTGTGTGTGTGTGTGTGTGTGTGTGTGTGTGTGTGTGTGTGTGTGTGTGTGTGTGTGTGTGTGTGTGTGTGTGTGTGTGTGTGTGTGTGTGTGTGTGTGTGTGTGTGTGTGTGTGTGTGTGTGTGTGTGTGTGTGTGTGTGTGTGTGTGTGTGTGTGTGTGTGTGTGTGTGTGTGTGTGTGTGTGTGTGTGTGTGTGTGTGTGTGTGTGTGTGTGTGGTGTGTGTGTGTGTGTGTGTGTGTGTGTGTGTGTGTGTGTGTGTGTGTGTGTGTGTGTGTGTGTGTGTGCGTGTGTGTCGTGCGTGTGCGTGCGTGCGTGCGCGCGTGCGTGTGTGTGTGTGTGTGTGTACACCATGCAAAGACAAACTCCTAGCACTCCCCAGACAAGAATGCTTTAACAACGAGGACGCAGGTTTTTGCATTGCTGAAACAATAGTTTGCTTAAGTATAACAAACGTTTTTCATTCCTAAGGCGTGCAGCCACTTCGCGTCAAATTATGCTATCATCCTTATGCTAATTTTAAAAATGGTGATAATAAATATAAAATTTCATTTACAAATTGATGCATTTATATAATGCATGTCAATGAGCTAGTTGGTACAAGACTTGTAAAAATGAATAGTGCTAAAAACGGGGCCAAACAAAAACAAGAAAGTGCACTATTGTGTGTCATCTTGTTTGCAGGCCAGACTTGTTTGACGAGATGTTTGCAAGTAACTTGCGATCATGGTATAGTAGTCATCATGCGATGCATAATTGTTATTTGATCAAACCCGGGAATTGATGAGGCAGGCAGTCCGAAGCAGGGTTGTTGCTATTTAGAAGCCTTTGTGAAAATTACGGCATCTGTAGTTCACAGTAAAATAAAGGCAAGAGATATTAAAGTGTCGCGTCTCCCGACACCCACATATTGTGAAAATTGCTGAGACGTTTAGTTAGGATGAACTCTCCGCAGCAAGCAGCACGTGTTACGACGGGGTAGGTGAGCTTCAGCTAGGCAACACTGGCCACTGCCGTCTGGTGTCGAGCGATCGGGCAGTAACGAGACGTTCTATGTCCATAATTATCCGCCAACTTCGTTCTTGACGGACTTTACACGCGTCAATAACGTCCTTAATATATTTTTCCGTGCGCTAATTGGCGTTCTGTAGGTCTTGTCCCGTTTCTAGCCGTTTTCATTCTTAACAGCGTGTACAAACTACAGCCCAAGAGCAAGCTCTTCTCAAGTCTATTAACATAAGAAAAGTCAGAGACAAGGGAAAGAAATAAAAACGGGAAGGGGGGGGGGGGGGGAGCTTATGCATTTCTAGACAAGCAAGTCGCAATATTTTCAGAATGCTTTTTATCCACGCACTGTGGCCGACAATTCAGTCAGGTACCACAAATGAGAAGCTCTTCGATGACACGAAGGCCTGGTGGGGAGCAACAATGCCCTCAAGTTTCATGCACATGCTCGTCCCATCTTTATCTGTGTGTGGAATTTTTAGCGCCATACAACCGTCCGAGACACCATACAGCTTCCACAACTTCTGCATGACCAATGTAAAATGGTGAGCGGAGTGCGGGGTAAGGCTCGGTGCCAGCTTGATCTCTCACTCGCCTGAAAAGCGAAGTTGTCCCGTCGCCTAAGCAACCCACACGCGTCAGGGGGGAAGGTACTGATTATAGACAGCAACACACAGAAGAAACAGCAACACGATCCTTTGACTCGGTCCACCGCTGAGCTAATGGAGCCGCTAGTCCATGCAATGCCACTTTAGATGGTGTGGCAAAATGCCGCTTGAGAGCATAGTTCCGTTTTTGAAAGCCCGAGCAATCCTTTCAGCACAGAGTGGGTGCAGATTTATCATTTTGCTGAAATGCAGCAGGATGTAGCAGAGTTAGCCTGTCGGCGCAAATGGCAATCACAGACAAAACCAGCGTCATGAACAGCATTCCACAATGCTACTACAGCTTTATTGGGCAAGGAATCCACAATGGTAATGCCGTCCAAGCCGTCTAGGTCGTCGCCACTACTACTGGCACCAAACGAGTGGTGCCGGCAGTACTTGGTGATGGTGTTTGCCAAAACAGCCATCCATGCCGCCTGCAGCATCGCATGTATAATTATCAAAAGCCGGTTGATGACACTTTCGGTAGCCCACTTTAAATGTCATGATGACTCCTTGGTCCAGCAGTTGCACAACAGATGTACAGTTCAGCAGCAGCAAGCACAGCTCGATGTTGCGGAGAGCGAGAGTATAATGTGGTGGGCTGCGCAGTTGTCCAAAATGAGGCATATTTTGCAGCCCTGCTTGCTCAGTCACTCGTCTCATTCCCGTAGCTACTGTGCAAAAAAAATTTCTTGCGTCATCCAGGCCTTGCGTTTCGAAACATGGTTTACCGCAAATTTCTATTTCCCCTTGAAGCAATGGTGCAATGCACTTTTTCAGATCACAAGAACTGGCATCTTTTCTGACCAGTCCATGTTAGAGCAAATCAGCACAGTCACACGGACCTTAATTCCTGAGCTTGCCAACGTGACAGCGTTCATCTCGAAATGATGAGGGTCTCCTGAGGCAGCATTTGATAAAATAGTAGTCTCGTCTGCACTGAATAAGTACCCCACACTGCTTTTCTAGTAGTGGTCCAATGGTGCTTTGAACCCATGCTACTGCAACTTCTCAGTTAACAAACTTGGCTTCAACACTGAAAATCACACTGACTGTGTCGTGGTGTTCCTTGAAACACTGTAACAATACAGCACTCTCAACAATTTTTTCCTGCACCATAATGCAAACGAAGTCTCTGGCTTTCCTCTGAAGATCTGCACCGCTAACAAGAACATTCATGGCCCGTGTGTCCAAAGACCACTTCAATACAGCTTTTTCTAGACCTTCGATTCCCGATGTTCGCACTTTCTGCAACCTTTGACGACATGGGCAACAGCCCCAGTAACGCTCAAAATCGTCAACAACGTACATGCTCAGCGCAACGCTGAAGTCTTCCACCACTTAGTGATAGTGTGCTGTTTAGCATCACGTGCAGTCCACGAATGACTTAATCAGTTTGAAGTAGTCAGTATATTGTTGTTCTCAAGTAAAACTGGCACGTCATACTTGCTGCAAGAAAATTGATTACTTCATTATAACACAGTGGGATATAATGAACTAATGGATATAATAAAATTTGACTGTACTTTTCGAAAAAGTATTCAAATCTGTATAACAATAACTTTGCAATCATTAATGGAATTGCCACGGTATGGTATAGGAACTACAGTGCAATGGTAACAGTCGTATCCATTTCATTTAAGTCAAATGCTATCGATAATGCGATTGATCTTTTTACCTCTTGAGCAGTTGCAGTAAGCACAGCCTCCGTCTTGCAGTGGGCCTGCACAAGGTAAGCCTGCTCTTCTTTCTCAATACTTGTTTTGGATAGCACCTGCAATAAGTGGTTCATTAATTAAAATTGCAACTGCAACACAAAGACATGGGGTAAACTTCTACACATGATATGTCAAAGAAAATATGGAGCGAGTGCATGTTAGTATGACTTCTATTTCAAGTGCGCTTGTCATTTGTAGCAAGAGACAAAACAGACTAAACTTATGTTAGAAACTTACCTGCTCTGTTGCAACCAAGCTAATCTTTGCGCTGTGCAGCTCAGCTGTTGTTGCATGGAGCTGTTCAGTAGCTTCAGCCACTTGTTGCTTTGTTTTCTCAAAGAGTTCTGTTACCTGTAGGACAATACAAGCAAATCATGTAAGAGTATGCATACTTGATTTGAGAAAATGTTTGCTGTTAGGGCATGCATTTACGCTAATCTACTGAGAAGACAGCCTGTTTAAAAGACGCCTCATTGCAACACGATGTAGCAATTTGCCTTCAAAGTAATTTGCTACAATGTGCGTTTACAAATTCACCTGAATTCAAATCTTCACAATCCATCGCTCACTGACTGCTACGTTGACAAATACATACCACTACAGTAGACTTCCACTAATTCAACCCCGCTTGAAGGTCCCGGCCAGCTCCTACACATTTCTATGGGCCCAAGCTTCAGTAGTTATTCCAATCTCAAAATTAGCTTTCGTCGAATAATTCAAACTTGATTGATTAGCTTCGCTGCAATACAGTCATATTAAGCAGTGAAGCATACCAAGAATAAAAAGGGGCTACTGTACGTACGTGCCATCTCCGGTCACAGCAAGAGCACCTAGACACCTAATACACATACTGGCAGTCATTCTGAGCTGTTTCCGACATTTCTGTGGTGATTTGAGCCCTCGTTTCAGCCACCATGCACGTCTTGTATACGAGACCGTTACCGGGGCCTAGTACACGTTCCTGAATTACACGCGCACATGCGCTGTGTAATGAGAAGTGGAGGAAAGCCATCTGTGTTTTCAGAAAGCTAGTGAAAAGGAAGTCTGAAAGATAAAAAATAATCAGAAAGTTGAGGGGACATTGAAGGCCTGCCAGTAAATATATTAGGCGTCTTGGTGCTCATACTGTGTCTGAAGGCTGCGCATGTAAATTAAGGAACATGTGCCATGTCCTGTAATTTCTTCGCTTGGTATAATTCACCGCATAACATGGCTGTATTGCTGCAAAGCTAACGCTAAAGGCAAATACTGCCAAGTTAATCAACGGCACGCTTTTTTCGGCAGTTTGTTTATTTCAACTCTACAAATAATTGAGCTAGTTTCATTGGTCCCATCAGGATCTAATTCACGGAAGTCGACTGTATTGTGAACAATGTGCTCAAGGAAGCCAGTGTTTACAGTGCAGCATCAACAATTAATGTGCTCTAGCATGTATTGTAGAGGTGTTGTGCCACACCGCGTGCCTTCATTGAGGTGACATATTGTATAAAGCTTTTCGTCTCCACTTCATCTGCTCCAAGAGTCCGCTCTCGTCCATGACCCAGAGTCGCAATAGTGGATAGCGGCGGTGGGATTGGCGAACTAGTATCTCAACAGCGGATGGCAAGCTGCGAGATACGAGACCCTAAGACGCCTGCTACACCGCTTGATGGCAGCTACGAGACCGACTGGCGTCTAACACTTTGGCTGGGTGAGTGCCCGATGTTTGCTTTTGATGTCGCCAGACCTCTAGCACAGACAGATGCTTTTTTTTTTTTTTTTTTAGTAGACCGACTTAATAATTTACCTTCTTTAAACAGTGGATTTTAGTTCGAAGCAAGGGTAAAATCAGTGGGCAAGCAGCACGAGGAACGAGATCATGGAGGAATTCCAAGTTCAGGACCAAGTTCAGGCCGAAAAACGAGCTTTTAAAGCATCTAAATGCATATTTCCTAGTGGGAAAATTGCCTTTGAGAGACGCGAGAGCGATTACAGAAGGAGGGAGCACAATTCAATGGGAAACGAGCACATTTTTACCAAGAATTATTTAGCTCAACATAATGTTGTGGTGCTAAAACATGCGAATCCATGCATGCTGACGAAGTAATGACAACAAAACTAGATGATGAAGCGGTGATGACAATAGTAAGACCATTACAGCATCACGACGATAGTATGACCACAAACCTCTCTAATCTCCTACTTTAGCTTTCCAGTTTTCGAGGCTGGGCGCTTAAATGGCGCGAACTGTAGCAGTGCACATAGAGACGGAAATTTGGGGAACTCGACCACGGCAGAGCGTTAGGAGTGTGCAATGCTCGCTCGCTAAGCTACACCAGCCGAAAACAGCAAAATGGAAGCATTGCAATGAAGAGAAACAAGCTCAGTAGCCTGTGCAACGAGTTGGCCCCGTTTACCAAAATTTTCAGCCATAATGAACCCACTTGACCAAAACACAGGAAAGTCACATCGCGAAAAGGCTTTGCTGCACCAGCAGAACGCTTGTCCATATAGTGCTATTATGAAAGTTGTGTGTTCTCACCTCTTAGTTTTGAAAGCGCCATTTCAGCAATGGCCGGAGCCACCACATTTTAAGCACGTAGCAGCCCTACTCTCACACACACCTTTTAGGTACTCCATGTGCACTTGACGAGTACGTGTAATGAATGATGTCACTTGTTAGATTAGTTGGTTTTTAAAATAGCAGCAAACACCTTTTGGAGCAGCTTTGGAGCGCATTATCGGAAATGTATCAGGATGTAGCAGGATTGGCCTTTTAGAGCAGTTTGGAGCAGCGATCACATCACTGTGCATTGTCTGGTGGTGGGGGTGATGTGCCACACCGCATGCCTTCATCGAGGCGGTGGGCGCACTACTGTGTTGTCATCCGTTTGTCTTGAGAGCCCGCTTGTCATACACTCTTGTCATGCTATGCGAATTTTGGTGCATACCAAGTTAACGAAACAACCATGAGACCCCACAAGGCATAAAAAAAAAAAAAGCAGTATTCTGAAAGTGAACAACCACCATCTTTATGGCCAGATGCCCAAGTGAAATCTAATCTTAGCAGAGAGAATTGGAATATTCAAGCATGTCAGGAGATATATGGGTTTCTGAGGCCCACTACAAAACCTGAATGGGATACTGCAGAACAAAAAGAAAAAGAGCAAGAGAATGTAACTCACAGTCAGAAGCTTTGCATTTAGGGACTCTATTTGCGCTTGTTTTTCCAAGATGTCTTGCGACTGGCTGGCAAGTCTCTGCTCCATGGTCCTTGCAAAGTACAAGTGTAAAAATTTTGCATTTACGAAAAGCAGTGCATGAAATGCAACAATAAATTAGTGTTCAATTCAAACACAAGCAAAAACACTGAACATCTTAACTTGCTCCACGAGAATAGTAAAGCAAGGTCAGCTTGCAATTAAAGCGACTTAACTATGCAGCATACTACATACATAAGAGGTTACAGAAAGAAATGCTAGCTGAAGTGCAACTGTCTCAAATTTATTACAATTATTATAAATATGGCCAATATTTTTGGAGATTTGTTGCACATAAACAAACACCACCAGTGCTTCAGCAGAAAATTAATGTTGCTAGCATAAAGTGTCTATTTGAAACAGAACAATCAAATAATTTAGAAATCTCAGTTTACAAAATTACTATTCCTGACAAGGGAGACAAGGATGTAAAATGCCACACCTCCACTAAAAAAAGTACCTGTAGTTTTCCTGGTCCACACAAACACCATTATTATTTCTGGTTGCGGCCAGGTCTTTCTGGAGACGCTCAATCTCCTCGATGTACTCCTGCAATTAAAAACCAATATTCTGAGCCTACTGTTATGCAAATGAAGAAAAACAACAATGCATGCAATCCCTCGCATGCAATTTGCTCCACAAGTAAGGCACTGCAGGCCCAAAAGTGGTGAATATTAGTCAATCCCTACTCCAGTAAAGTCGTTTCAAGCCTTGGATGAACACTGACGAGATATAGAATTTAAGCCATATCATAACATTACCTTACTACAATGCTAAAAAACAATATTAGCATGAGAAGCCAGAAAAGATGCAAAAACGAAATAAGAGCAGCAGCACCGCCTTGAACTTCAGCCCTGTAAAGTTGTTTTAGTTTTTTTTTTTTTCAAACGGTAAATACAGACCGCATGAAATTCAAACTTTTGCTCCTTTGGAAGAACTTCCAATGAGCCACAATGATTCAAATACACCAGTTGTCATGTGTCAATGCTTTGCATCTGTGTCACTATGCAGCCTTGAACAGGCACAGCATAACCTGCACCTAATGAGGAACGGCATACTACAGCCGTAACTGTAAAAGCAGGTGAAGGAAAGAGTTTGAAGCAACTGCAGCGAAGGAATGGTCAAGCTTGCAAAGTTAGCAGCAAAAGGGTACGTAAAGACTGGCAGTACACGCATGTAACAAAAAGGAATAAGCACTACTTGGGCAACAAATATTTTAGAGACTATAAGAGGACATTAATGAGGGGTGTCTAAAAGCTGAAGAAACAGCCACACAAGGGAAAGCAGAGGAAAGAAAAAATTATAGACAACGAAAAATAAGCCAGTCTTGCCTTGATGAGTGCCTGCTTGGTCATCTTTTGATTCACTTCCGGACGGTTAGTGATGTTCTTGGCACGATGGGCATAGTCCAGCGTGCTCAAGGTCTCCTCCAGATTGGCCATGTCAGGCGAGATTGTCGCTATCATGGAAGTCTTTGTGTGGCCACCCAGAGAGTCCTGCAAGAGCCGAGTCAGCTTGCTTTCCCTGCAATGACAAGGTAACAATTGTATTTCATACCTAGCAATCTGCAAACAATGATCCCTTTGTATCACAGTGGCAATAAATGTTGCAAAAAGGAAGTGCTCTACCGCAACCTCTGTAAGCTAGTAGGAGCTCTTGTCAAAACAGCATCATACTTGCTACACTATAGGGCTTCGATAGAGCCAACATAGATGCAAAACCTAAGCAGTCATGAATCATCAAAAAAATTAAAGTGTCCGGAAGGAAGCAAGTTCCCACGCATATTATGGTTTTAGTTTGCTAAAGTAAAAAAAGCAATGTTTCAGTTTACTGTGTCCACATGTCAGAAAAAAAAATGTCCAAGGATGCCTTTACGTTTGATTTTGAGGAAACAGCGCAGTAGCAGTTTTTTGTAGCCTACTGAATAAAGGAACATCTGCATATTGAACTCAAAAACATAATGCAGTATCTCCTACAACGTAAAATAAGACTACAATTTAGAAATGCCTGAAGTACAAAAGGCTTGGCCTCTTTTGTTAGCATTCGGAGAATGACTGTACTATAAAGCCGAACGCATTTTAGCGAAATGCTTCGGGCCTCTGAAATTGTTTGTTACGCAGGTCACTCTGTTCAAAGGTTGTGCACTGCATAGCTCACAATAAAACTGGGACAGAATTATTCTTTTAATATAGAGGTGTTCAATTGTAGTCACATTCCAGTGCTATGACAATAAAGGTGTTGGGCAGAGGTCCACCATCCAATGCACAGAACCAGAAGAAAAGCATAGCTACAACCGACTGACAAAAAAAAAAAAAATCCTTCCAGACCCAACTTCAACATCTAGTGTGGCCGAGGTAAATAGAGTGGACCAACTTTAATCTGTTTCTTTTACAGGAACTGCTTAAAGTTGAAAAGGGTCCTTCTGTATATGCTAAATCGCCCAAAAGAAAATGACAAGCTACCGTTGTCAGCCTGCAGGTCGAAAGCATCTCCAAGCGATCTGCAATTTCCTCTATGTTGTGTCTGTCACTTACACAATCCTCTGCTTTCCTCAATAGCATTTTCCTTCACTTGGCAACCAGTCTGGTCATCTGCTCTACTCTGGCCAACTCCATTTGTTCATCTAAACTCAATTGGAATACTTATTGAAGTACCCTCAGGGGCTCATAGGGCATTACACATGAGGTGAATACATTCATGTTCATATAAATCACTGTACCATAAGCAACGACATTATTAATATGACGTAAAATAAAGTTTGTAATTAACAGTACAGGTTCCTCTGATGGGTGGTCAATAATAGAGGCCTTGAATGACTGCATCTTCAATGCAGGTGATGGCACCGTGAAAGCGGTTCCATTTTTCGGGTATAAAGGAATCGTAAAAGAGGCTAGTATTGCAAAAAAGAATGAAGACTTTAAATTGCGGTCGATCCATGCCAACTCTACCAACCTCGGCGCTCAACACTCTTGTGTTTTCTTTCGAAAAATTTTAGGCATTTGCATACAACACGAATAGTCATTCCACAAAATATTTTTCCAGAAAAAAAGTTTTCCACTGGCTTAAGCACCGTCTGAACTTTCTTGTAAGGCAAGAAAGTATATGCCTTTTATTGTGCATACCTTCGTGCCTTACAAGTTGTACGCATTTCATGTTGTACGCCGACACCCAAAATTTTTAGAAAGAAATTGCAGAGGTTAGAGTGCTAAGGTTGGTACAGTTGGCATGGAACGACCCATTGATGACCAGTGCGGGGCGACAACTACAGTTTGTGTTTATGTTCGAAAGGCGAAGATTAGGTTTCATTAGTGAAACACTGGCAGTACTGGAATAAATTTATGCAATAAAGCAAGCTGAATGATTCCGGACAATCCATGGAATCCGCAAAGTCATGCAGGCCCAGGTCCCAGACAGCAAACACATACTTGAGGTTAGGCTAAATAGTTTCATATAACGAATTTACTTAAATAATGCTCACTGTTTTTGTTTTTTTTTCCCAAGCAAAATTGATGCAAAGAGGGGAGTGTAATAAATATGCAGAGAAATTTTTACGACAGAATGTTCAAGGTGCTAAATCGGTTTTCACGCCAGGCACTGTCAACTCAAACAGCACTTGCATTTGAAATAAGAGCAGGGGCTCTTCACAAGCAGGAACTGCAAAGACTCATTATTTGCAGACACTAGCGGAACCGGGAGTCACAAAAGTGACTATGGCCCAACCTATTCAGAGTTGTCAACATGGACCTCGGAACAAGCAGACGACTGTCTCTGCAGCAATTTAAGGGCGAGATGACTAATCGAAACAAAAATTGTCATTTTTGATGGCTAGCGGAGGGAGGGGGGGGGGGGGGGGATGCGAACATAATGCAAGTAAATAGGGTATAGTAATAATTGTAAATAGATTGGCGTTTCAGTCAAATTGCTGCACAGGTATCCAAGTACACAATTAGCATTGTTAGTGATACAATTAACACGAGTATGCCATGAAAGTTCATCTGTTATGTGTAGAACGGGTCATCATAACGCACTTTGAAGACTGGAGTATCCAGTAATGTGGTACCAAATAAAGCATCAGACGTTCACGATTCTTTTGGCCACAGTGGTATGGGTCATAATTAAACCTGTCAAACTGCCCCAGAACAATGGCCCAGCTGTATGTTACCAACAGTTTTTAAAAAAGTGCAGAGTGTCTGTGACTCCCAGTTTCCAGTAATGAACCTCTGTATATCTGCAATGAAGAGGGCAAACTTTTGAATTGCTTCAAGCGCGCTCACTTGAACTACACAAGTGTGCAAGAATTGTCTTTGATGAAAATTAAGCAAACTAGATAATGTGGTGCTTTTTCATCTCATTTAAAACACACTGGAGAAAAGCGAACATTTTGTCTACACTAATAATACATGCGCGAGATACAAAGGATTAAAATTCGTAGAAATCCCGCTGACATGTTCTCGGGAGAAGGGAAGAATAAGCATCTACTCTTATACAGGCCTTGAGTACACGCCCTTCCTGGGATACATACACACTCTAACGATGATAGGCGCTGCAGCACGCAAGCAGCAGCAGCAGCAAATTTGGAAGAGCCAGACTGAGAAGAAACACGGCTACTTTCAGCTATCGTGCTGTTCCCTGCTTCAGGAACTTGTCTGTCAAATTGCTTGAAGCAAGTATTCCTCTTGTACCCTCGGAAGACTTCAATTCGAACGGGAGGGTTCAGATACCAGTGAATGAAACTTGTTTAGAACAGAACTTTTCGGAAAACTCAAGACACAGAATCTTAAATCAAGCCCTAATTCGTAAAGTTTACTGAATGAAACACAGCCAGCTGTGTTTACATTGCTTGAAGTGAATCAGCTATACAACAAAATTCTTGCAGAACATCCGAATCAGAAGGAGGTGGCCAAGTTGACGCACATTCTGCACACAACGCTCAAAGATGGCACAAACTGAATACGGCAGGAACCAATCTCAATACCTAACTTTGTGGGGATGCGCGACTCTCGCGCGTCTCCTGTAATCCGGCTTCACCGCGTAGCTAAGTGCCGACGGCGGTCGTGGTGGTTGCGGCGCATTGCGAGAGATGGCGCGAGTGTCGCGATGCTGGCACCGGCGGGGTGACTTGGGAGAAAAACATGTAGGTAAAGGTCGGAGGCGCTCTCTCTTTGGCTCGGGATCGGCGGCCAACACGCACGAACGCTTCGCGCGTGCGCCGGCCCGCTTCGCGCGACCGTCGCGCGAGGTTTAGAGCGGGACACCGGTATGGACGAACACGGATCGTTCGAGCGCGCCACCGTTCGCGTGACTGTACACGTGAACGACTAGGCAATGGTGTCATAGCATGGGGCGAACGTATTCGCTCGCTATCGGGTCGCGGTGAGTCGGACTTCCTTGATTTGTCGCGCGCCCGTGTGAATGTTCAATTGGTAGTAATTCGGCTAGTGTGTAATAGTGTATGAAAGGTGCAATAAATGCCCTTGTGATTGTTTGCACTACTGTGTTGTCGTTCCTTTGTCCCAAGAGCACATGTGAGACCCCACAACCTTTGGCATATAACCTCACATAAGATGGGCTTCTTAAAATTTTGCAGCTACAGGGGTTGCATGTGTACAAGCACAAAAATCCTCTCCCACTATCTTGTGCAGCGACTGCAGGCAACATACCATCCTCCTTCGGGCCTATCAGACAGACAGACAGCAGATGTCCGTCCATCTGTCTGTGCACGATGCAGTACAGAACAAGATCATGATAGTGCACTGACAAAGCAATAGGAAGCACACAATCTGGTAATTTGAGAAGTATGCGAGGGATGCAAAAGCAAGAACATCATGCAGATCTTGAAAAGGAAGGACTGAAAAACGCAGACTAGAATATTACCACACCGCAGGTTTGTGCCAGGCTATATAGTAGCATGCGAGTGGCGAAACGGACGCCGACGAGCATTGACTGTTCATATAAAGTGCTGTTATCCATGCTGGTTTTCTAGTCTCCTACTTGGACGTGACAATATGCCATTTCTATAGCACCGAAAGCCTAGATCATGGTCATGGCACACTGCACTAGGACCTGCCATGGCTGCTTGTCAGAGCCTTCCCCGATGTAGAGGCACTGAGGAGACAGACTGATAATGCAGAGAAATTGATAAGACACTTGCGTAGGCAAACTTCTCATTGCAGTTTCTTGCTTAGCAGTATCAAGCCCTTCTGGAAACTCCATTTACGCTCACAACTGCCATGAACCAAAGAATTTTTGCAGCTCCCCGACTGAGTTCATATATGTTAGCCAAGCTTGGGCAATTACAGGTAGAGACAGACACAGTTGAAGTTTCCAGAATGCTTGTAACGTAAGCCTATCTTATCAAGGAAAACCATGCATGATGCAAGGTTTGGGAGTGGAGCCAGTTAAACATACCGAAGTAAAACCTCATTAATTCGTAGTTGGCGGGCAATGTGGATGAGGTATACACACTAAGCAATGTACTAATTAACCGACAATGGCACCTGAGCGGCTATATACCCAGTAAAAAAAAAAAAAACAATTGACTCCAATTGGCTTTTCTAATAGGAATCAACTGGAACCAATAGGAACCAATTGAAAAATCTTTACTTCGAACTGGTTACAATTGGGTCAGAGGAGAAACCAAGTGGAGTTGCCATTTGGAATGAACTGGACCCAATAGACCAATCCCACCAGCTAGTTTCACGACGCCACCGCTGTCGCGGTGCATGCCGGTACTTGTAGTCATCCGGCCGCTCCAGCCGCCCGGAGTGCCTGTGCGTTCTGTTTCCGAACGATTTTTGGCAATTTTTATGGTTCATGTAGAGCCATCGTGCGATGGGAGGATTGACCTACTGCATTTCTGGCTGGTACAGAGGTCCAACACACGTCTAGAACACGCTCCTGAAGGCAAATGCAGCCACCAAGGCTCGAGCCGACCACCAGGTCGAGACAAATCAATGGAAACTGTAAATTTAGTCACGCAACCTCCCATACAGCCGCTTTTGCGCCATATATCATCTTCAGACATCGCCAGTGCAGTCCTGTGAACGTGGTTTGCGCGTTCTAGAGATGTGTGTTGACCTCTGTACAACAACCACACAAGGGACAAAGGCTTCGGATTCTATGTGTTTCCTAAAGAGCGAAAGCTTCGAGAGACGTGGATCCAACGCATTAAAAAGTCGTACTGGTAATACACAACGTGAGGATACGGGGACGAATAGCGGCCGCATTTCGATCGGGGCAAAATGCGAAAAGACCCGTGCACTCAGATTTCCCGGAATTTATAGATTTGTCGATTATCGATTAGCTATTGATTGGCTATCGCAAGATATTGGCCACGTATTTGGGCTAGGCTAAGAACTACCAAGTCATCCGCAGCATTTTCCGGAATTTTATTGATTATTGATTGATTATCGATTAGCTATTGATTGGCTATCGCAAGGTATTGGCCACGTATTTGGGCTAGGCTAAGCACTACCAAGTCATCCCCAGCATTTCCCAAAATTTATTGATTATTTATCGATTGGCTACTGATTGGCTATCGATTGGGTATCGAAAGGTATTGGCAACGTATTTGGGCTAGGCTAAGAACTACCAAGTCATCCCCAGCATTTTCCAGAATTTATTGATTATTAATCGATTAGCTAATGATTGGCTATCGATGACTTGGCGATGATTGGCTATCGGCGTTCTACTTAAGTTTAAGTTTACTTAAGAACTTCTAGATATCGATGTTACCGAAGTCTGCAAGTCGTGCGCGAAACCCATGTAGGTAAGTAGGGAACGAGAGTTTTGGCGCCGCATTTCAAACCTGTCTCCAACAGGTATACAAATCCTGTTATGTCCGTCGTTAAGCAAACATAACGTTGAAGTCACCGAGATGCACGTGCGCAAAAATAGTAACGCAAAACTACCGCGTACATCAGCATGTACTACATACAAAGCTCGAACAAATACGATACTCAACGCGTAATCAGCGGGTAACAACCGAAATGAAAGAGCAGCAGGTACTTTTCAACGTCCGCCTAGCATGCTGCAATGAACCGCCGATGTCATTTTTTAAAAATACATGACGAATGTTTCTCGGTAGTGGAGTCGCAGAGATGACTGGGAAGCTCATGCGCAGTACTCAACGAGCGCGGACTGCGGTGGTGTGGTTGACCAGTTGACTACAACCAAGATGGTGGCAGTGCTACTTCCGGAAAACCGGCGCATGCGCAGATTGGTTGGTGGGATCGGTCTATTGGAACCAATTCGAAAATCCCTAGTCCCAACTGGTTACGACTGAGTCAAAGTGAAACCAAACTGAGTCAACAGGACTTGCCAACTGGAATCAACGAGGCCTATTTAGGACCAAATGGGAAAACATTACCTCCACTTGGTTACGACTGAGTCAGGGATGCAGCCGATTGAGTCCTATTGGACTTGCCAGTTTGAACGAGCTAGGCCCACCTTACATTCCCAACTGAGTCTAACTGATGGCCAGACTACCAATAGGAATAAACTAGAACGTAACCAACTGGGAAATCATACTTGCAGTTTATGAACCCATTCAAAGAAACTGGAATGAGTTATAGCTATATATGCATGCAGTTCTAACGTTAAGCGACAGGCGAGAGCAAGCCGGGATAGCCGATATTCTAGTGACATTATGAGAAAAAAATGGAGCTGGGCAGGCCATGTAATGCGCAGGATGGATAACCGGTGGACCATTAGAATTACAGAATGGATACCAAGAAAAGGGAAGCGCAGTCGAGGACCACAGAAAACTAGGTGGGGTGATGAAGTTAGGAAATTTGCAGGCGCAAGTTGGAATCAGCTAGCGCAAGACAGAGGTAGTTGGAGATCACGGGGGGATGCCTTCGTCCTGCAGTGGACATAAATATAGTCCGATGATGATGATGATGCATGCAGTACTAAGGCTATAGTAAACCTGTTTCTGACAGCTGGAATCCTATTCAGGTTTGCCTTGTGGGGTATATGTGTGTATTGGTATTGCCCATTGGGGCAACTGGTCATTCCAACCAATTGGTACCCATTGGGTACAATTGGTCACATTCCAGTTGGTCCAAATGGTCCAATTACTATGTACTAATTTACAATTGCAAATTTTCCAACTGATACTAATTGGAAATTTCCGAACTGGAGCCCATTGTTTTTTCTGACAGGGTAGAGACTTGTTATAGCAGTCAAAAAACATGTTAATTCTCAATCAAACACACACGCAGCCAAGTTTTATTTGTGAAAAAGCAGCAAAAAATCCGTTTTTCACTTGCCGCCATGGCGGCCTTGCAGTGATGACGGCATCCTCAAACTCAGCAAGGCCACAAGCCAGTTTCTCCATAAGGCCCAGCTGCTCTGCGAAAGACCTCATGACAGTCGACACACCGGCTGCGTCGAATACGGAAGGGCAATCTTCCACATCGTCTTGGACGACGATGTGGAAGCACTAGAAGCTGTGGGAGCTGGATATACGTCATAGCTACCACGTTTTGACGTCAATATGGGTGGCAACTGCAGCCCAGGAAATGTCCATGCTCCGTAATTTCACTATCCATGGTCAGCGTGCAAGACATTTCGTCGATTCCATTTGCTTTTATGCGCCAAAAATTAAATAAATACTACGCACTAACCGTTTGGAATGCGTTAAGAGACTACGGCTTAAGCGGCCAGCCAATACATTAGATTGTGAGAGTGCAGGGAATTCATTGCGACTATATTTAAACAAAAATTACTTACTTACTTATTAAGTGGGTACAAATAACAAGGTTTTACTGTATTTTGAACACCAATGGCAAAGACAAAATTTGAATAAACAATCATTGCACCTTCTTACATATGATGTGTCAAGATAAAAATATTCCCCAAGAATAATCCTCACTGCACCGAACCAGCCCAACCAGTATAGATAAAAAACCCAATGTTAAGAAACGTGGCCAGACATACCTGTACGGAACGTGTGGTCCCTTGTCCACCAAGGCAGTTATGACACGACCCAACGTAAGGAGCGACTGGTTGATGTTGGCTGCGAAAGTAACGCAAACACCAATTAACACAGGCTGTAAATACAAATGATGAACATGCTTCTCTAGTAGCAATGCACATAAATGTTGAGGCTTAAATAACTGCCACAATGAAGAGGAGCTGCTCAGAAAAACAAAAGATGTTGCAATATAAAATTTCATTTTATAGGATGACAGTCATGGCACCATAATTATAAGCGCACACAATAATCCAGCTAGTATTGCTCATCAAAATAAGATGCTATTTGCAGCCTTCATTATAATATTACTCTTCCTATGAACTTTACAAAAATTCAGTAGAACACATACTGAATCATGCTGCTCTGATGATCAGAGCTTAGCAAACTCCCCCTAGGTGTTCACAAAACAACTTACCTGCTTCACGTGCTCTCCTGTCAATTGCCCCAGAGCGGCCAATGTTTTCACTCCCCGCAAGGTCAACCTTGGTGAAGTATAGGATCACAAAGAAAATTATTAATGCAGTGTGCAGACACACAAGAGTAAACAGCAGGTGGTGAGCAAGATGGAAACAGCTGGCACATGCTTAGCACATCGTAACTATTATGCGACACTTATGATCAGACGGAAAAGGCAATAGCTGCACAGATGACATGAACCAACTCATCATGGTAGACTAAACTGATTAAATACAGTTTTGGGGCACAAGTACAAATTGCTGGTGACGATAACGCCTTGTTAACGATAAATGAAGCAAGTGAACCACGTGAAGCTTGATGCCTCTAAAATTGGTCACACTGTTACTCACGAGGTTGAGCTTGCCGGTTTTCACCAGCTCCTCGCCATCCTGTGTCATCTCGCGGATGTGAATTGTGACCGTGAATAGGGTATGGCTACGTGATGATGTCGCGTTGAGAAGTGTAGCTGCAGTTCGACGTTTCGCAGCCCCTTTCTGGAGTATGAAGAGCACTTCTTCACGGTTGTGCACCGTGATCTCCTCTAGGCCTTTGATAATGACTGCGCCCTGAAAATGTACAGAAGGAGCTGTGAGATCTGGCAAGATATTCCTGCACATTAAATCAAGTACAATTTAACGCATCAGTGTTTTACTGCCCCATGCTTGCTGCAAGTGAACATTTAAATGTGAATAACAGTGTTTGCAGGTAATCAGCTGCACATAAACGAAAGCTAGGGAACTTGTTCAATGCATATAAAATACGAAACAAGCTTCAGTCAATGATAACTTGGAATAAAAATGCAAGAGAAACAACTTCATTACTGTTTAGTTTCTCCTAGATAAAGGCACTGGACACAAGGTACACGGGCAGTTCAATATACTTTTCTAGCATTTGTGCCTTGTTAGTTGCCTTTCAAATCATTTTTAAGCTGATGTTCACTTGAGAAAAAGCAAGAAGGAAACAATGAAGAAAAGCTATATATGCATTAATTCTCATCTTGTCAAAGGACTATACACAAAGCCTTAGAATTCAACTACAGTGCTGGGAAGCTAGGCAACTTCTAAATAATGGAAGCGGTACAGTAATAGGCTGCCACAGACTGCAGCTCCATGAAGCTACACAATAAAGAAAGCTTTAGGAAAGTACTATTTTCTAACACAGGATCAGTTAAAATCGAGTACAAGCAACAAAAGCAAATAAGTTGTTACAGAAGATTATCCACAACTGGCCGTGTACTTTGAGAAGAGCTTCCTCTCCATGTGGCAAATATGCAAGAGACCATTATTTATTACACATGGCACTAATCAAGCATTTAAGTTTGTAGCTTGGGGCTGTGAAACTCGGGTTTACCAAGTATAGCATTTTTGCACTGTACCCGAGTATTCGAATATCTGTCAAACATTGCTCAACATGACAAACCGCCTAGAGCTGCAATTGCATATATAAAACCATTCAAGTGTACTTGCAAGTAACAACTGTAAACAACTCAACAGCATGTGTGACTAGGAGTATAATCAAGAATATACACCAAATAACCTAGAACATCCTCTCAAATTGCAAACACAGGTAGAAAATGTAAATGAAAAAAATAACTTATGGGTGAATTTGCACACAGAAAGATACAGCAGCATAGGGAGAAAGCTTTACACACGGAAAGAACACCTGAACCTTGAGGCACAGCAGTGAATGTTCCTCCATAGTTGCCCAAGCTTCGAGGAGTGCTTGAACTAGGCAATGAATAATGCAGCCATTTCAGGAGAATGTGCACTTTGTGCCAGCATTCATATTAACACATGCCAAAATTAGAAACACTAATCAAGAAGCCCGCATGCACCTTATTTGATGGGTCGTCAAAGATTTTCATCTCCTTTTCGTTCTTGGTACCAAGCAGGTCAAAGAGTTGCTCATTGTACAACTCAAGGAATGTCACCGTGACGGTACATTGGTGGTCCTGGGACTGAACCTCTTCAAAAATTTGTTGCACTGCACGTGGGATGATCCCAGCACAGGGGTCACTTGGCCAGCTCCTCAAATTCGTGTTTCCTAATTTGCCTTCCATGGTATAAGTCTTCCCACTACCTGTTTGGCCGTATCTGAAATCGTGAATGCGAGTGGTCAAAAGCCGATTACTATACCTTCATAGAAGCATTGACAGTACAGAGGCAGAAACACAGGTAGGAAACGTAAATGAAAAAAAAAATAATAACTTATGGGTGAATTTGTGCCCAGAAAGCAAAGCAACACTTAGGTGACAATGGGCAGCATGCGCAGTCGACATTTGAAAAGAGCACAAGAACGGAGTGCTTAGGCTTTGCTGGAAAGAAGAGGCTTAAAGGCCAACTCCGGCAATTTCTCTACGTCAACAGTTGTCAATGGAATTTGCTGGGTACGTTGCTCTGCACCCTTCCATCATGTCCTCAAAAAAGCAGGTTTGAGAGTTACTGTTTGAGAGGCACTTCCCCAAATCAATTGCAACTAGGCTCAAGGGTGTATTTTTATGTATTGTTATGTGGACTGACTGCCAATGGCGTCAGTACTGGCATCAGTGTCTCCACTATAAAACTATGCATTCTCTAAATGAACGATAATATGAGCAAAGTCTTAATTTAGGTAGAGTGTACTAGACCATTGTCTAGTACACTTTAATTTTGGTCTGCTTTGATGATGATGAATGGTGTTTAATTGCGCAAGGGCCAGGTATGGCCAAAGAGCGCCAGGCCAGTGTTCATGAGTTGACAATGGAGCAATGAATTGCGAAAGCTAGATAATTTAGGTCTGCTTTATAAAACATTGTGTGCATGAAAAAAGAGTACGAAGAATGATAAGTAGGCACACAATCCACGTGTTTTGCTATGTTCCGACATTATTCGATGTCATTGATGTGCGGCTTGCATTATATTTGAAGCGGGTGCTGTACCATGCCGACGTAAACAAATGGGGCCGTATTCTGAAACGTTCCACATCGGCGATTTTTTGCCTAGGCGAAAATCGCGTTCAAGTCAACCAGCAGCTTACCCATGACGTCAGCATGCACTACCAACACGCGCACTCGAACGCTTCGCAAAACACACGAGAGGGCGCACCGTACGAATGCAGAGCGGCTCGGGTGTGTTGTTTTCGAATGTATCGGCCGCAGTACGACACAGGCGTGTTAGTTTACGTTTCAGAATAATATGGCGTAGAGATAAGCAAGAGACGATTGGAGTACTGGTGGAAAAAAAGCAGGGAAAAGATGGATGCGACCTGATCTCTTAAAATCATAGGCAGCGACACAAGGTAAATTTTTGAAAAAGAAAAATAATAATGAGAGGTATACAAAAATGCTAGATAAAGAACATGTATATAGTATACCTGATTAAATCAAGCAGGCTAGGTGACTATTTGTCGCCGCCCCGTTTCAAAGGGGACGCCAATAAATCATCATCATCATCATCATCATCAAATAGGGTGCCTCGATGCCAGCGCCGCCTGGGCATCGAGGCACCCTACACTAAGATGCCTCCGCTGTAGTTTGGCTGCTGCCGAAGCTGGCGAGTGCACTCGGTTTGCATGGTTCTATTCGGTTCTTTTAGCTCCACGGCTCATTTCTGTTTGCATTCACGCCGTGCAGTTGTACCTCCTTGTGGTGACAATAGTTTTACACGTTGCCATGCTGTAAGAAGCCATGGCAAGTCGCATGAAACGACAGACGCACTGTTTTGCGCCGGGCTGCACAACAGGCTATGTTTCTGCTAGAAAAGCAGAAAAAAAAAAAAAACATCCGTTTTCTCGGTGCCTGATGACTATGAGGCACTCAAGGGGGGACGCGGCTTTCGCATCGCGAAAAATGGCAAAAAAATCGATTTTTTGAAAATCAAATTTTCAGTTTCTATAACTCTTGAATTCTATCTGATTCCGAAATATCATCACTGAAAACCAAGTAGAAGTGCTCTAAAAAAATTGTTGTATCAGCCAAGGTGCCGAAAAATTTCGCGGAAATCACGAAAGAACGGCGTTTTTCAAGCCACGATATCTCCGGAACGGCGCAGCCGAGCGCCGCTTCTTGGTCTCGTTGGAAAGCACATTTTTCCGTCTTCAAATTTGCCGCTTCAGCTATCTCCTCCATACAGAAACGAGCACACAAAAAGCCAACAAAAAGCCAATGATTGAAGGTCTTGCCGGAGCCACCGATTGGCCGCGCCCGCCACGTGACTCCAGCGCGGTTCGCCATTGGTCCGGTGCTCGCTCCGTGACGGCGTCGTCTGCTCCGCTTGTTGCGGTCTCCTCGCGAGCTCCGGACAGTTTCCGTAATCTCGACGAGGCGCCCCAGAGGCACCGGCAACAGTCACCAACGCCGCACGCGTTCGGTGCGAACGCGGGCAACGCCAACGGCGTCGACAACAGTTCTGCGCGTTGCTGGTGCTGCTGCATGTCCAAGTTTATACAGCTGGTAAAACTACCTTGAGTCGACCCCATGGCTGCTTCGCGTACTACTGATCAGGGTTCCCCTACGGGAAGATGCATGGTGTAATTTTTTTAGTTGCAGCAGTTGCGGACAAAGTGGACAAATTTAAATTTAAGGTGCACTACGATACGTTTCTACTAGTCCTGAAAAATAATACCCGTGCAAATATGTTAAGCAGGCAATTCTGCCACGATGCGCTGCTCTGTGTGAGGCAATGACAGTGCTAACCTTCTCACAGGCTACGAATAATGACGCACAACAGCCCCTCAAGCAAACACGTCTCGCTGTATGCCCTGTGTACTACGTAGACAAACAAGTGGTGCACGAAAGGAACATTTAACATGAACTCGCCACTCTAGTATTGGACTAATTAAGCGCTGATAAATTACTGTCAACATCACTTATCGACAATGAACATAAATAGCACAGAAAGCTTCGCTTACATCTATTCCCATAATGCATGGATTGGATCCACACGATTTTTTTTTTTGTCACCCCCCTAATATTTATTCATCGCAAATGGACATAGTTGTATGACGCTCATCGGTCATCAGACATTACGCGCAGTGCTTTTGTCATAGCCTCACACACTTTGAAGGATGGCCAACCAACGTCTCCCTGTACTGCCTCATTGGGTATGCCTCTTGTGTGCACCCCGATCAGTGCAGCTAGATTTGTAGGGCCTGTCGTGTGGGGTAAGACGGGCATATTGTACCACATTCTCGAAAGTGAAGCCAGGCACAGCTTTTTCATAACCCATGCAGGGCTTGAAACGGATGAAGGACCATACCCCGGGCCTTGGAGCCAAGAAAGGAGTAACAGGTCATTGCCTTATTTGTTCATTGCTTTTCCTCATAGCTCTGCATGTAGTATGGGGCTGCCTTAATTGATGGTCATGGCCCAAGCCGTGGAGTTACCTTGTATGGAGAGCTACGAGGTCTCCTGAAGAGCCACGGGCGCAAAGGTAATTGCCCCATATTTTCTGACATTGAACACAGCCCAAGCTTTGTGTTTTCCTCGCAGCATATGTCTAGCAGGTCTTGCAGCTTGTCAAGGTTGTTTGCCATGAAGATGACATCATCGGCATAAAACAGCTAGTACTAGTATATACATTAAATATTTGGTGCTGGTAATGCCTTCCTCGTTATAGAATAGGTTGAAGCCCAGCCCACTTCCTGTCAGTGCATGCCCATCTATGCTCGAGACTGAGCATGAAGAGCAAAGATGATACAGGACATCCCTGTCGCAGGCCTCTCGATACTTGGGGTCCGAGTTCTTTCTTCCTCACTGGATGACAGCTTGAGCGTGTGCATACGCCTTCAGCATTGCAAGCAAGTCTGCTGCACCCAGGTCTGATAACAGAGTGGACCACAATTATATAGCTCCTCTCAAATCGCACAATTCGGTAAACCTGCACACCCATGAAGTTTTTCAGATAGGCCTTGTACTCCGAAAGTCAAGGGTCTCATGAAATTTTGTCCAGCCCAGCCTAAATTATCCTCGCAAACAAATGGGGGTGTGATTCATGTAGCACTATTCTTCAGGCCTAGCTGCCAACGAAGTTGATCAAAGCGCCGCGCTGGAGACGCAGGAAAGAACAACCACAGCAAGAACACTCACGCTAACACGGTGCAGTTAAAGCCCATCATGACCTCGGCTATGGTAGGCTCCATGACTGCCCGGTACACATCTATCTGCATGACAGAAAGTAAATAAAAATTAAATTAAGCTTCAAGCAATTGGAGTCAGTGACAGCAGTAATTAAGGGACTAGAAAGGGGAACATTCTTACCTGCTTTGCGTCAGGACCAAATACTTCGTCAAAGACGAACACTTTGCTGGGGCTCTGCTCCGGGACGACACTGTCATGAATGTTTATTGCCTTCTTATTAGGTACGACTTCAATTAAGTCACTGCGTTTCTGCAACGAGTTTGGGGGCCTGCACAGACGTGTGGGCATTACGTTAATAATACATGAAGTCACAGGGAAAACACGTAACACTCGCTCACACTTTTGCAACGCAACGGAATGAACCATGACGTATAACGCACAAAATAAACGGTCATAAGCTTACCGGCACCGTACAAAAACTTGAATGTGCTGGTTACCCAGCTTTCTCGAAGCCATGGTGCTGCGATACAGCTCAGAGTTGCGGTGAAACTGCCGTCGTAAATTGCCGATTCAGGCTCAACTGGACGTAGCACGCGCAATGGTGCCGAACGGTTGCACGAGAATTCCAGCACGCGCAATGCTGCTGCCGATCGCCAGTGGAAAAAAAAAAAAAATGCTTTTCCAATAGGAATCAACTGGGACCAATAGGAACCATTTGGAAAATGCTTACTTCCAACCGGTTACGATTGGATCAGAGGAGAAACCAATTGGAGTTGCCATTTGAAATGAACTGGACCCAATTTGAACCGGATTGGAAATCCCTAGTTCCAACTGGTTATGATTGAGTCAAAGTGAAACCAATTAAGTCCGATTTGACTTGCCAATTGGAATCAACTGGGCCCATTTGGAAAATCCTTACCTCCAATTGGTTACGATTGAGTCATGGGTGGAACCAATTGAGTCCAATTGGACTTGCCAGTTTGAACCAGCTAGGCCCACCTTACATTCCCAAGTGAGTCTAATTGGACTACCAATAGGAATAAACTAGCTAGAACGTAACCAACTGGGAAATCATACTTTCAGTTTATGAACCCATTCAAGGAAACTGGAATGAGTTATAGCTATATATGCATGCAGTACTAAGGCTATAGCAAACCTGTTTCTGACGGCTGGAATCCTATTTAGGTTTGCTTTGTGGGGTATATATATATATATATATATATATATATATATATATATATATATATATATATATATATGTGTGTGTGTGTGTGTGTGTGTGTGTGTGTGTGTGTGTGTGTGTGTGTGTGTGTGTGTGTGTGTGTGTGTGTGTGTGTGTGTGTGTATTGGTATTGCCAACCAATTGGTTTCAAACCCAATGGGCACAATATGTCACTCCAACAAAAACCAATTGGTCACTTTCCAGTTGGTTCAATTGGAACAGTTATGTACTAATTTACGATTGGAAATTTTCCAGTTGGTACCAATTGGAAATTTCCCGATTGGAGTCAATTGCTTTTTTTGACTGGGGCTGCACGGAGAATTCCAAAACAAAAACCAAACCCGACCAACTGCCCACCACCTGGAAAACGTCAATCAGCCATTGGTCACAACTTAGCCACGTGATACATTGCTGTTGATGGCAATGACATTTAGATCAACCGCCAAAATATTTTTTCAGTATGTCTAAAATAGAGTCTAGTACACTCTAGTCTAAAAGCAAGAAGGCCGGTGATCCGACGGCGGCGCGAGGCGCGGCCACTTCGACTTTACGCACGCCGCTGCCGCAAGGGGCGGCACCTATTCTAGTGGCCACTTTTTCGCTCGCTTTGGCGCGCGGCAGAGGTGCTTTATTTTGATGTATATATGTCGTTCGCCTGCTTAAAACGACTCTATTTGATTGGAGGAACGCCCTTTTATATTTCTGCCGACATTCTGATTGACTCCGACGCGGCGAGCAGCGGCTACCTAGCAGCGGCAAGCGCAGCGCGCCGTCTGCTCGAGCAGACGACGCGTCTCTCTCGTGTCGGAAATGACGGTATTTTGACAGTAAGTGGCATGAAACCTTCTACCTGCTCAGTATTTGGCGTCTGAATAACGAAAAATTGCATATTTTTAGGTATGGGTGCTTCAATGCTGACGGAGGTCGTAAATTATCTACTCTTGTGCCGCTGCTCCAAGGCCTTCTGAACACGTGCTGCCCCTAGCGAAAACAATTTAGCGGCGCTCCTTGTGAAAACACGAAGTGGCCGCTCTCTCGCCCCAGCGCGGGCGCGCCGTCGGAGCACCTATCTTCTTACACCGTGTCTGAAAGTTTTCCTCAAACCTGACAAAGTAACTGGTATATACTATTTAATGAACATAAATAGGTTTTTTACCTAAAGTCGTTAATTCGCGCTTGTTAATTTTCTGGTGATTAAAGGGATAAAGCAAGGGAAAGGTTTGTTGACATCATGTGCTGTTATTCCTCCTATTTGACTGCTGCAACGAAAATAACAGAAAACAGCTTGAGGTTCTTTTATTCTATGGTGAGGCTTTGGAGGCGTATTGTATGTTATGAGGCATGTGGGTTTCACCGAGCCATTTGGTGATTCGAGATGATCTCTGGTGTGAGGTCGTAACATCTACACGTGCCGAAGAGAACCAAAGTTCGTGTTATGTACATACGCGTGTGCACGCGAGCAGCTTTCGTTCTCTCGATTCATCTTTTGACGTTGCCGTATCCTTGTGAAAACATTAGCTCTCACCGTTTCAATCGTGAACGATGACATCCTCACAGAAGTACAGGACGCCCACTGCAGCCACGGTGGCCTTGCAACTGGTCATTAGCTCGGTGCAACGAATGGCCCTTTACGAGACGAAACTGGTGCGACACATATTTTGCATTCCCTTCATGCATGTGCAGATTGGATATTACTGCATTTTTTTTTTTTTTTTTTTTGCCATAGGGTTGCTCCGTTTATCAAGCGCAAAGTAACTGTGCTATCCCAAATTAGAGCTTGTAAACTATCACCACCTGCTTAAATGCATTGTTTCCGACCCTTGCGTTGTTTGTTACTTTTCATCAGTCGCCGTATTACCAGTGTCACACGGTGCACTTCTATCGGGATGCGAGCCCGAACGGGATCGATCGCGATCGAAAGTGGACCGATTGACACGCGTATAAATTGCGAATAATGCTTTGCAATTATTCGCGCTCATTGTAATTAAAGCTTCCACTAGCTATAAAACAGCGTTGTGCATTGTGTGACAAGCGCCCTACATGACAGAATAGTATTTAACTGAGCTAGTTGGTTCATAGCTAAGACGAGTTTTGGTCAGTCGTTAGTACAGCGACGTCCTTGTCTTCCTTAGTCCTTTGTTCTTTCAGTTCAGCTGTTCAAAACTTGTCTAACCTACATGACAACTGCGTGTTTGCGTTGAAGCATCTGTCAAAAGGGAGTTCCTAATGTGTAGATGCTCGCTCAAAGTTGGGAAGTGTACATTCTTAACTCTGCCGTGCGCGGACGTGCGTAGCATTCACTTCCCTGACATGCACGCTCTGGTTTTTTACTACTTTACAGAAGTACTACCTCGTCGGCTTGAATAACACGCAGACCAAGTATCGTGTTTTAGAGATTGACCACCGGACGGAAATTAATAAGCTGCTTGTATTTGGTGATAAGGTTTGTGGTCTTTACAAAAGCTTCTGCTTCGGTCGTAAAGCACGACCGAATAATCCTTGTTCGCCTCGCTGTTCCCGACATGCTTCTAGGTTAAATACAACAATCGAGACATACGCGAATTCCTCAATCAGATTAGTCAAGGAAAAAACGATGCCGAAAACTGGACAGAAAGGTAGCTCTGGCCTGAATAGGACGGTGTCTGCATTTGGCATAGTGGATAAGGAGCTTGTACTGGCTCCATTCATGTAATCCCTGGTAGTAAAACAAACGCATAACGTCTAGGTTTTGTGAGGTTTTTGGAAGGATATTGCATTGCACTGATTACAAAGAGAAGATGCATTGCCATTCTGGGGCATCATACAATTTAAAAAGTGGCCTGCCAAACAACACTGACCACAATGTTCATCCAGATGAAAACAGGTGGAGTGGCATTTTAAATTCATTATATGCATTTTTTCTTAAACTCAGTTTTATTGCCTCTTTGCTTTATACACATATGTGAAGATTTTCCAGAATGTCAACTTGTTTAGCAATTTCTACTTCAAGTAAGTGTGCCTTAATTGATGAGCAAGTTAATCATACACGTGTGCTTATTTTCAGCATTTTTCATGCATTCAGATTAGTTCAGTATCTATTTTTATAGTATTAATTATAGCATCACTTGCTGGCTATAGCTTGTGCTTTATGCAATGTGTTAAGATATTTAATGATTGAAAGTGACAAATTTATATTGTCGCTCCTGTTAACCATATAACTGCTCCCACTTGTCACCTGCACCACTTTTAAGATAGAGGCAGACCATATGCGTTTTCCACGTCCACCTACTAACACGGAGATGACAAGAAATGCCTTTTTAGTATCATGGGCAAGTGAAATGGTGTTTTGTAGTACTTCCACTTTCCACAACTCATTCGTTCCAAGGACTTCTGAGGAGGGGCACCACATTCCTGCATTCACTGCAGATATAATATACCACCAACTTAAAAAAAAAAAAAAAAAAAAAACACTTCAAGAAATAAATAAAAACACTCAGCAGCAACTAACAGTAAAAATGTTTACTCTGTTGGTTCTCTGTTGTTCCATCTTGTATTTGTTTTTACCTGTGGTACTCTTTTTGAATTTATATTATGGTCTTAGTTTTTGTGTTTTTCATCATTTGATGTATTTCCTTTTCCTTTTTTTTGTCTTTTTTTGTCTATTTTAATTCCACTCCCCTCTGTAATGCTTCAGCCCTGAGAGTACAGTAACAAAATGTGAACAAGTTATGGCGAATGCATTTTTTTGTTCCTACTTCTGCCGTTTTTCGTGATGTTGGCAGAATTTCAGCTTATATTTTTTGTTTGGAGTCTATACTGCCATTGGTAAGTGGATACCTAGCTGTGTGAATTTGTGCTCTCTAGCTATTACTGGCAAATAGGGTCCTGCTTTGCACTTTCCTGTTTGTGTTTCATTAGTCTATAACAGTTTACATGTGGGAAAGAGTGCACACATAGCATTCACAACATATTATTAATTGGACAGCTACTGATATATGCAAAATGTATCATAATCAACTCCGTGCGAGGTGCCTGAAACTGTGCTCTTTCAGAGCATCATAGTGTCATCCAATAGAAAGTGCAACAGGTGGCACGCATTTAGCACAGCAGGTGTTAGCTCATTGCCTAACTATTAACACTTTCCATACCGAAATTTTTGGCCAAAAATAATACAAAAATACCGATTTTTTTATTTGCCTAATTAATTCTACGTATCTTGAAACAACCAAAATATATCCCTAAAGGCACTTTATTAGTAGGATACACGCAAAATAGATTTTTTGAAAATATGGAGAGAGGTTTGGGGGGGGGGCTTCACTGCACTGCACACCGGAGATTGTCCGACTTTCTGTAGTAATACCGCGCACAGTTTCCATCCTTTTTTTTCACGGGTACCTTTATGCCAGGCGTGGCCATTTAAACAAACCTAGGAGGTGGCGATGGACGGTTCTTTACATCTATCGGCGTGCACTGCCTACATGTCGAGACGCTGTCGTCAGAATCCGATGATTCCGAGAAGATATGCTGGTCAGTATCGTCGCTGCCACTCGTCAGAGGAGAACCGAACTTCTTCACTGGCCGAGTCTGACAAAACATTTTTTTTTCTCGTTTTTTTCTGGAGCGGAGCTGTTGCAGGCACGCGCACGTACAGAGGAGGATGCCATTTTTAAATCCCAGTTGTCAGCATCGAAACGTTTTTCGACCAAGATGCAAGCGTTGAGCGCGTTTTTATTTTTTTTACTGCGCCATCTGTTGAAGCCAAAGAGAACTAAGCAAAATTTATCAGGGTAGCTTGAACGCAGTAGTGCACAAACGTGGACAAGCCCAGCTCGTCTTCGGTGGGAGTGGTACAAACCGTGTAGACTAGCTGAGCTCGTCTACGGTAAGGAAAGGGTTAAAGAGACAATAAAGTCAATGTACTTATCAAGTCTTCTTAACCCTTTCATTCCACTGTCACTTTTCTCTCCGTCTTTTTTTTTTTCACCACTGTTATTAAAGGGACACTAATGGCAAATACAAAGTAGACGTGGACTGTTTAAATAACATTCCAGAAACCTCACAACACTTGTTTGTGTAAAGAAAAGACTAATGGCATCTTTGGCTGGCTGTTCCGGAGCGCTCTTGCAAGCGGCTTTGTCTTTGGCTGGTTGAAAGAGGGTGCGAGCCATAGAGTTTCTCACTATAACACCATAATATAGTGAGAAACTTTATGGCGTGCGCCTTGCGTTCGGCTGGTTTTTTTCGATCGCTCTCCTCCATCTTCGAGTAAAGTCCCTATCTTCGAGTGCTCTGAGGCGCTCCGCACCCTGTTGTCGGAGCAGTCGTCGAGATGAGAGCGAATTTCCAGCAATGGTCGTCACAGTACAGCGTCGCCGTTCTTGGCGACGGTCCACCGTAGCTTAGGCAACCTAGGCCACAGCATGCTGGCGGCTCAACGAACGGTCGTCCCACCGGCGCATCCGGCGGTTTAGCTTTGGATGGGTGAAGCATCGGATGTTATCAGTAGTCGCGTGGTTTCGCATCTGCAATTTCCTCCTCCGAGAGCGAGTCGCACGTTCGGCTTGCGCGCTTGTCCTCTACCTCTGAGTTCAGGGAACGCTGGATCTGCACGACTCTGCTTCGGGGGATGGATGCGACCAGTCGAAGATACCATTAGTTTACAAGAAAATTGCATCTGAAGGGTCCGAATACCTTTATGGCAATTCAAATCTCCCGCCACGCCAACCCGGGAGAATGACGTTGCATGCGCCATCACCGCCATTTGCTGCTGTGGGTGAGTAAAACGGCACCCGACAGACGGCGGTACAATGCGCCGCTGCAGCTGCTTTTGGTCGGTAAAACCAGCACAGCACTACGCGATAACGGAACTACTGAAACGCGGAAGCGCGAGCACTGCAGAGTCGAGGAAAAACGAAACCTTTCAGCCGCCCACATCGTTGTCAACAGTGTAGTGTCAATGAGTTCTTTTTTTCTAAAAAGAAATCTAACTGGTCAAGTAGCATTTTTTTTCGTTTTTTAATACAATACAACAATGTTTTTATAAAGAGTGGTTGAGCACTAGTGACAGAATTTAAATGAGGAGTGCCTTCGTCATCGAGCAAGTACTTGAATGTCCCGGGGAAGTCTGTAATCGTGTCCTGCATTTACCTCAATTTCTTTATTACTAAGGCTCTATTCACGGTAATAATGATGTCTTAGAGATACTCGAGCACTAATCCATCATTTGCCTTTAGTGTCCCTTTAAAGAAAATGTTTCATTTGTATGGTTATTCATTTTTAATGGTTAATGAACACATTAGTCTCAAGTGCCGCTTGCCCTCCAGTACATATGTGAGCTTTAACTACATGACTGCTTCAGGCTGTACAATAGAGGCACTGAAGCATAACCTCTGTTATGCCATTAAATTTCATTACTTCTTGCAGCTACAGTTATTACCTGACGCACACGCTGCAATGCAACCTTACTCCACTTGCCTACATTGTGCCGAAGAAACCAACAACATTCAAGAGCGAGTCGGAAGACTCTCTGTCCTCATCAAAGGTTTCTCAAGTGGAAGTGGCGGACACTTGGGACTTGCTTCCCATTGATGTGAGGCTGCGGTTTCAAAGTGTCGGCAAGGAGGCCAGCATAGAAAATCCATGAAACAATGTGTTCAGTAATTTGTCTGATGGTGAGTAACAGTTTCTTCACATTTTTACTGCTTGTGCATTACCATGTGTGCGCGTTTCTGTTAGCTCCTTTTTATTATTGTTTAGCCTACCTCTTCTCCTATGTGTATGTACCCAAGGTTGCTGTTTAAATTAACTCAAATCACTTGGCTATCAGTTGTGTGGCTTGCAACTTTTGCGATGAACTGAGGCAGGTTTTTCAATGAAAGTTGGTACGTTTTATGTTCAAAAGCATGGTTCTTAACATAGATAGTGAGCTCCTTTGCTTTTCTGGCACAAATACTGGGGTCACAAGGTATTTGAGGACATATATTGAGCTCAGGGATGGCTATCATACTTCAGACAAGATTTTATACATTTTGTTCTAAATTTTTTTACATTGTTTCTTTTACTGCTGTTTTCCAAGGTTGTTGAATAAGACCATTCTAAAGCCTCGGTTATTGACTGAATTTGGCTTCAATAATGCCTGTAATCTTGGATTAGATAGTGTTGATGGTGTACAGTGCTTCCGCAATAGCAGCCTTTAGCAAGTCTAGCATTGTGTGGCTGCTTGTTAGTCTCCATCTCAGTGATGCTTTCCATACATAGAGGCATAGCAGGTTTTAATTATTAGAAACTAGGATAGCACATTGAGGGTGACATGGCCACAGTTCACAGCCAGCCGTTATTCGGCTGTGCAGGCCCTATTGGATGGAGCAATTTCATGACTTAGCAGTGGCTCCTAATGACCTCATCTACAGAAAACCTGACTTTATCACCTGAAGTTTAGGGGGTTCTCACGATGGCCACCACTTGCTGGAGAAAATAACCTGAATGATGTCTGACCGGTGTCAACGCTTATTTCTCTGTGTCACAGATTACAATTGGCCATTGACTATTGTTTAAACTTGAAAAAAAAAAAAAATCTTAACATTCAAGAAAATGGTGATCTCCATGTCACTGTGGTTGGCTTGTAAGGTGACCAGACAGCTTGCATCTTAATTTCCTGTGTCAGACCAGAATTGCTACCTAGGATAAATGTGCAAAATAGGCGACAGAAAGGTTGTTGAAGGCGAAGCACGTAGATAGAATGAGAATCTTATGTCTGTGGCGATTTGAAGCGATATGCTCAGCATGTATTCGATCCCAGTAGTAGCGATGAAATGTGTTGCATATGTTGCTTATAAGGTCTTCACTCACTTATAAGGACTTCACTCACTCACTAACTTTCGTATGCTTGCCAGCTTATATCTCTAAACAAACTTTCATGTGTTGTACTATTATACACCCAATTTCAACCATCACTACTCTAACCGCTGTTGTCTGCTGAAGGGTGGGGCAGATTCAGAGCAGTGCAGTAGGGGCCGGTATTGGGTAACGATGCCTTTTCCCGATGCCAATGCCTTTCGGTGCTTTTTGCGTTCGTGAGTGCCGCTTTTGAAGCTCTGCCCGGGGCGGACAGTCGCTTAACCACTCACAAATACGAAAAGCACCGAAAGGCATTGTCATTGGGAAAAGGTATCGCTACAAAATACCAGCTCAGTTCTCATAGCCTTGAGACTGCATTACAAGGCCAAATGTGCAGATATGCAGATGTAGTCTGTGCTTAGACTCGTTAAATTTGCAGGGCAAGTAATACATGTGAAAAAGCGTGTTTTGTATTACAAACATAATGGGCAATAGTTACCAGTGTCATCGTACTCATCATTACTTGTTATGCACATGAGCTCACACCTGCACAGCATTTATGAACTCTCTTGCAGGAACTTCTCTCTTTTAGGCACATGTTTTGCTGGATGCACAAAACCTAACTGGAGGTATGTGTGGAACTCTTACCTCCTGAAACCAGTGGAACTCCACACAGACTGGCTTCTTTATCTTACACATGGTTTTGTTGGTCAGACAAGTATCTTTTTGTCTACAAGAGCTAGAGGGAGAGAACACTTGCAATTGAAAGTTTCTGAAACGTGGTTGCCACAGAATAGTTGAGTTCCTTCAGCTGTGTTTAGGTCTGTGTGACCTTTTAAGTGCATATGTCTTCCCCAGCATAGTGCCCAGGTCAGCAACAGAAGAAAGTTTTTTTGATTAATTGGTTTTGCATTGCAGGCAGGTATAATTGCGAGCTTTATAATGTAGCTCAGACTTCTAGTTGTAAGCCTTCTTATTTTTTGCCTTAAACATTGTGTCCCAGATGTTAGTGTGTACGACCGTCCCATATATCTTACGCTCATTGCCCTGCCATTCCAGGAAGTTTTCAGGTACAAGGTTTCTGAAGAGGGGCGCCAACTGTGAAGTTAGTAAGATTATGTAGGTGTTCTTGCTTTTTCAAAGCCTGCAAATCAACCGTCAATGCCTACATGATGGTGTGTACTGGGACACATTTCATTGCCCAGCGTAACAGTAGAAACAAGAAAACAAACATAATCTATTGCAGCGGCTAGGGAATACTGCTGCAGAGCACAAGGCCACTGGTTTGATTCCCATCTGCAGAGGCTGCACACTAGCGGGGTTGAAATGCAAAACGTTCATTTCCTGAAATTTAGGTGTACGTTAACTAGTTGCATGTTAATGCAGCAGCTTACAAAGTCGTGGCCGAAAAAGGAGCAAGTGTGGATTTACTAAGATTTTACAATGTGCCAGTAAAATGCAAAGCTGGGCAAGTTAGTGTTGAATCATTTTTGGAGCTGCACTGTTTTGTTGCATGAATTTAAACATGCTTGATAGAACTATAAAAAAATATATATACAGGGTGTATATATTGAACACTTTCAAAATTTATTTAAGGTTGTCTGTGGCAGATAGCCCAATTCTAGTTAATGAGCTGGTCTACTTGAAGAGGCGGACATTACTTGCACAAAAAATTGAAATGCATAATCGACTAATCAACAAAAGTTCACTAATTAAGTTTTGAACTAATTACCTGATGGCCCATATTGCAATTTACAAATTGTAGCCGTGGCGTTCGCAAGGCGGATCCATTTGGAACGAATTCTCGGGATGACACCAGTTTCGAGATATTATTTTCCTGTAGTTTGCGGAGAAATGCATAGGCATTCCAGTAGGTTCTTAACAAAACGTCGCTTTTTGCATTGAAGCACAAAATTAACTGGAACGCCAATGCATTTCTCCGCAAAGTTCGGGAATTAATATCTCAAAACTGGTGTCATCCTGCTAATTAATTCTAAGTGGATCCGCCTTGCGAACTCCACGGCTACAATTTGTAAATTGCAATATGGGCCATCAGGTAATTAGTTAAAAACTTAATTAATCCATTTCTGTTAATTATTCAAATATGCATTTCAATTTCTTGTGCAAGTAATGTCCGCCTCTTCGAGTAGACCAGCTCATGAACTAGAATTGTGCTATCTGCCACAGGCAACCTTTAAGAATTTTTGAAAGTGTTCGCTGAAACACCCTGTATATACAGTCGAACAAGGTCACTGTTCAGTGATGGCACCGTTCATTGAAATAGTAGTGACTGGAAATATCAGATACGACAACTCCTTGAGGAACAGCACAACTGAAGAATAGCTAGGATACTTTTGATCATGCCATTCAGTGTCTTAGTGTACTGCAGCTATGACATGTCATCAACTAACCCAGTTGTTAACACTACATAATAAGTAGCTTCAGATGGCCAAGATTAATCCAGAAATTCTCGCTATGCCCACCGACGCCGCAACACGCTCTTGGTGCTGGCTGCGAAAGAATACAGTGGTGAGTCTTGCCTAAGAGATGACCGACCCCAGCAACCTACCACCCTCGGGTAACCTCTCGCCCACGAGACGTCACAGCTCTCCAGCTTCACCTGCCCCCCACCTTCTGGCTGCTATTCCTCGGTTCCCGACAGTACCTCTTATTAATTCAGGGCATCTTGCTACAGCTAAAGCGTGAACTTTATACAGAAGAATTATGCTAATCTTATTATTTATTAAAACAAATGCTACGTACACAGCCCTGGGTCACAACTTGCTTAATCATTAATATCTGTATAATATATAAATAAACATTACTGCTTTGTTTTTTCATCCGGTAGGGTGATGTGGCAAATGAAGTGGAAACCTGTCCATGGCTCCTCAGTTTTTTCCTTCACCTCGTTCGTGCAAGTTCGGGGCTCAGTTCCTTGCAGCTGGTCACAGGACATGGTGCCTAAGCCAGCCATTAATGGTATGTCGCAGTGTTCACTCATAATATGTTAAGAGAGTCGATGAAGTGAAAAATATGTTATGAAATGACAGCAATGCCATTTTATGCTGTATTGGCAGCAGGTACTTTTACAAGCAGCGATCATGCAGTACTGCACTATTAAAGCCCAACTGGAGTGTAATGTCACCTTAGCTAAATTCGTTATGAGTATTACTATTGAACCAACTGCGGCAGAGCTGCAAGGCTGGTAATTGTCCAATTTTCTTATTAGCAGCCTTTTACATAGCACCTAAGCAGCCGATGCATGCGCCAGAAATAGGCAAATGGTGTTTAGCAGATACGACACAAATCCCATACTATGGCTTCCGAGATTTTCGATGCACAGCAAGCGCGGCCTAATCTCGGGCATCATGCCGAAGAGCCATGCAGGTTTTCAATGTTGTGGGTTTTGCATTATTTCTGGCAAGTGGCATCAAAAATGTATATTTTTGCTAAGTTTTAGTGACTCATCCACTCGCATTTCAACCATAATGTCTTGCATGAAGTTGGCCGTTAACTGAGGTGTGTGCTTGGTGCATCTCCATGTGCAGTGGACCTGGTGGACCCGTACTGCTTTGCAGTGGGTCGGCCCATAGGCGGAAAGTTTTCATTTTCCCGGGGGGGGGTGGGGCCCGATCAGCTTGCCTAAGCGGTCATATATATATATATATATATATATATATATATATATAGTTCAATTTCAGAACCTGAGTCCCCTCGTACCACAAAGAGACTCGCGTCTCTCGGATGAGCCATGCGAAAAGCCGATTAAGTTATTCACGTTAGGGAGATATGTGTGTTTTGTGCCTATAAGTCGTACAACTACACATAAATGACAACAGCCATGTAACGATTTGTGAAAGTTTTAATATACAAAGACACAGTCAAGAAATATTTTCCTGACTAAAGGTCAGTTGAAAAGATAAGACATAACATATATAAAACATACACAATATATAACAATTTCTGTACACAACTTATGACTACAATTATTAGCATAAAACAATGTGACTCCATGATGCAATACTTTATTTACTTGTCAAAGCATGCCTTACGCCACTGGTTTAATTTATTTCCCGGCGGCGGAATAAATGATTATAGAGCAATAAATTATCAGGCGAAGAAATACACAGTCATATTAACAAATAAATAAATAAGACACAACGATATCTCAACAGTGGGAAAGGGCACGAGAGGAAGTAGTAAGAGCGTGCATTGCGTTTTTGAGCAGCTAATGCAGCATATGACAAATAAATATTGACACAAGACAAAAACCGTCTTTAAATAACGCGCGCAGGTTCGTGCGCCCTCGAAGAGGACAGCGGCGTATTAGAAGAACAAAGACGAAGACGTAATGGCACGTGCATTCGCCGCACGCACTGGGATATATGTGACCATCGCCAAAAGAAGAGGAAGTGAAGCGCCGCTCGAGGAAAAGAAGGCTTGTTGATCTCCTGCTTGGACGCTGTAGTTATTTAATTTATTTACTTGCTGGGCACAAGTTAGCCCCAATAAATAGTTATCTTAGAAGTGCTTGAGTCATTCGTTACAATATTAATAAGGAAAAAGCACAGCATAGACTGGGAAGCTTTAGAAATAGCGCAACGAAGCGTCTTTGCGTACCCAAAAGGCCTCACCCTACTTGCCCTGTCATGCACCCCGTTTTCGTTCCTGGAAATAACTTTTTGCTTTGTTTTCTTAGCCAAATGGTTAGCTTTAACTTGTGAGTTAAAGCTAACTCACAAGCTTTCACGAACTTTCTCTTTCCTATTAAAGACATCATTTCATTGTCTGATGGGATGGTTTCACCTTGAGGGAAAATGTGTTCATTCGGGCACTTGTTCTAGCAATGAAGTCGTCGGCAATTTTATTTACATTGATTTTGCGGGAGAGTTCTTTGTGAGTGTGCAAAATGGCCTGATGGTTCAAACGGGCTTGTCCAGTCGTCGACCGCAGGTACGTTTTCAGTCGCCAAAGACAAGAAAAGGACCTCTCGGATGTGCTTGACAAGACCGGTGTGGTCAACGCAATTTTTGTTAGCTTGGCCATTTCCGGCAAAAGGTTTCGCAGGTGTTCACCCTTCTCCCCCGAAAACATCTGCACGACGTCCTCGAATGTGTGCAATGGTGCAGACTTTTGTTGACTTACGATGTCAATGAGCATGTCTCTGTGCAAAATCAGCCGTCCTCGTTCAAGGTCGTCACCGTAGAACTTTGTTATGTATGCTTCGTCTTGCTTTCCTGTGGCAAACTGCTCAATGTGTGACATATGCTGCCACATCTCAGGTGGATATCTGTCGCTTAACGAGGACAGTACAGTGCCAAGTACTTCGTAGTACCTCTGGCGGTACATGTCCTCCGCTGATGTGAACACGTGAGCTGAGGAACCTTCTTGATAGCGGTGTGGAGTTTTCCTTCGCCTAGCAGCTGGAACACATGGGTCCTCAACTCCTACTTTTCCTGCCTCTGCCAACAATTCCTCCCAAACCAAGGGAAAACTTTGCCTCAGTTCAGCGACGCTTGCAGTGACGGATTTCACCATTTTCTCCGTTTGGTCAAACCTGAGCGTTCTTTTTTGTAAGGCGGTATTCAGTGCTTCCATTCGTGAAAACACTTTTGTCAGAAGCATCAACATGAAAAATGATTCAAACTTGAACAGCATCCTTAAAAATCCGCTGGCTTTGCACCGGCCTCAGTTTGCTCTTCGGAAGCTGTTTCAGAGAAAAACGTTATGAGACTGCTATAATTTGAAAGAACTGATCGCAGTGATGAAGCCTTTAGCGTCCACCTTGTCGGGCAGAATTTTCGCAAGTTGACATCCTCTTCTACCTGAATCTCTTGAAAAGATGCAACGCGCTTTGGAGAGCAGGTCACGAAGTTTATCAGTTCAGTGACGGCGTAAAGAAAATCACGGCACATGTCTACTTTCTGGCCGACATCATGCAAAACCAAATTCAGGATGCGCGCTAGGCAGTGTACATATAGCGCGCGAGGTTCCTGTTCTTGCATGAGAACTTGTACTCCTCGGTGCTTTCCTCTCATGTTTGCCGCACCATCATAGCACTGCCCGCGGCACTTTTCAATGGGCAGATTAAATCTACAAAGAATGTCTTTCAATATAGCAAAGAGGCTCGTCGCTGTGGTGTCCGTCGTGTTGAAAAACCCACAGAACAGCTCCTCTACTTCCAGGCTTTCTGTGACCACCCGAAAACAAACTGAAAGTTCTTTGACAGAAATGTCTGCTGTCTCGTCCATAATGACAGCGTAGTGCTCTGCCGCACGAACTTCGTCTGTGAGTGAACGAAGGATGTCATGTGCCAAGAGTTCCACCATCTCGTTTAAAATCTGGTGGGAAATCCATTTGTATTTTGTTCTTAAAAGCCACGATCGCAATGAAGGAATATCATTAGCCTGGAGTTCCAGCAGCTGCCTCAAATTACTCTCTGTGTCTTCGTGGCCACGTATTGCTAAGCCTTACCCGCCATGGTTGCTCAGTGGCTATGGTGTTGTGCTGCTGAGCACGAGGTCGCGGGATCGAATCCCGGCCACGGCGGCCGCATTTCGATGGGGGCGAAATGCGAAAACACCCGTGTACTTAGATTTAGGTGCACGTTAAAGAACCCCAGGTGGTCAAAATTTCCGGAGTCCCCCACTACGGCGTGCCTCATAATCAGAACTGGTTTTGGCACGTAAAACCTCATAATCTAATCGTATTGCTAAGCCTTGGGTCGACAGGTACAGTAGTGACGACAGCGTTGCTAGGAGAGCCTGTCAGGCGTCGTCCATTTCTTTCGCCTTTCCCTTGGCGCAAGCATAAGCCACATTCGCGCTGCCTTTTGCAGCTACGACGGTATTACATGCCTCCTTATGAAAATTAGACCTCTCATGGGATTTAAATCTGTCAATTGCCTTTTTCCAGTTTGAGAAACCATTTTTCACAAATGCCAGGTAAGAATCCTTGTCTTGGGAAGTGTTAGGGAGCGGAAGTTTCATCTCTGATGCTGTGCAACAGGTCTCGCAAAACGCCTTGTCACTGTGGACATTGTAAGATAACCACTTGTAACTTTACTACTTTTCCAGGTAGGCTGGAAGCGCCGCCCTTGTTTTTCTGTAGATGGTGCATCAGAAACATCGCCGATGGATCGAATTTTGAAAGACCGGCTTCTGCAGTGCACATAGAGCTTGGTGTGCTAGTGTCATCAGCGCGCGGTGGAGCTTCAGCGACTGAACTGGAAATGCTGGATGAGGGACGGCTCTCCTCGCAGTCTTCACCGGGGGCTTTCCGTTTCCTGATCAGATATTTTTCCATTGCTTTTGAACAGTCTGCAAGGGAAATGAATAACATTCTGAATAGACGCTCGCATAAACATACAAAGTTTGGTGTAATATTCATATTCAGAGTTGGTCAAGCGCGTAGGAACCCTGCTCAATTTTTAAAAAGACGAAAAAATCTTGACCATTTCTGGAAGCATGAAGAATTATCCCGCGGTAAAAAACCACAATTTTCACACACAAAAAAAAAAGGATTTGCCAAGTCTGAATGATGGCGCCGCCTGTGGCAATGAACTGTAAAAATTTTCAGCTACCCATAATATCATTTAGTGCGCTGCAATAAAGGTATGCGTCTTCTTGAAATTAGAAATACATTTCTTCAGAATATGGGCATGCGAATAATTTTATACCCTCACGTGGCAACGAATATGGGACGATCAACCTACATTTGTCTACAAGCTATACGCGAATACACATGGCATACGTACTATCACGATGAAAAGAAATGCGAACAGCGGAGCGCGTGGCCGAAGCATAACAAGCCTGAAGGTATAGGGCGCGCCGTCCAGTTATCACCATTGGCAGGCGCGCACGTCCGGTTTGATCGTGCTGTGCGATGATGCACCCCCTATACTGCGATATTTTTGTTTGCGCTGTCCAATTTGCGATGTCATCATTACTGCGCCGTCAACTTTTCTCTTTTTGAAATAAAAGAGAAGCAGAACACAAACAAAAATAACACAGTATAATCATTGATCGCGAATAACCAGACACTTGTGATCTCTGCAGCTACATTATTATTGCCACCAAACAAAAATATAAAGCAGATAAGACGTTTCATGTAAAAAGAAGATGGAGGCGCTGCATTTGTGAACTACATCCGCACGTCATGTTATTTTAATTCTTTGAGCGCACTGCCGCACGACGGTGGCATAAGATAACACGCTCTATCTCCTGTTCCTAGTCCCTCAAAGTGCCACCGGGCCATGATTGCCCCGTTAGATCTCTCACAGGCGTGCAGACGGTGCAGTTACTTTGTTTACAGGCGCCGTGACACCGCGGTACATTAAACCGCAGTCGGCACGTTTCTTCTGCCGAGAGCCGCGAAAACGAATTGTTTCGATAAGCGATGCGCCAAGCGAATATGCAGCTTGCTTTTTCTTATGCCTGAGTGTCTACCCAATTTCGGAGCTGGCGCTCACATGCGCGTTTTAACTTTCGTCATGGCAATGTGTGCTGGCTTCACTGCGAAGGAGCTCGGGCTCATAATTTGACACAGGAATGACTTTTCGGGCGTGGGAGCGGCATGAGGACGCTGAACAAAGTGTCACACGTTAAAGAACTACCACAAAGGTGCAGATCACGGCTGTTGTGAAAATAGAAATAAGTTGTGTGGCTGTTAGCATGTTTGTGAATACGTTGTGCAGCATGACCATACATTTTGGAATACATTATTCAAACTACATACAAAGCCATTTTGTCAATCTATTGCCACTTGAGCAAACTGTTGCTATTTTTAAAGGCTATTCTCTCAATTTCTTAAACTGGAATAATAGATCTGCCACTGGGGAACCAATTTAGCGAGAACGAATAATCCTCAAAGGCCGATTCTCTACGCGATCAAGCATTCCGCGCCTACACGATCCTTACATAAACACAGTAGTTGTCTTACACAGTAATTTCCTTACACAATCAAAACCACGCACGTTCACTTTTCACTTGTTCCTGAAGGTTCCCTCACTGCCTCCTCGGCTCGTATTAGCGCCTGATAAGTTTTGCCAACTGAATACCTCGTACATGCCTTATTGTAGGAGCACTCTCTCTGTAAAACTGCCGTCCTGGTACAGAACGGCTCAGAACTATGCGATAGCTCCCACTTTTTCCTTTTATTAAAACTTACCGCCACGCAATGTTCATAAAGACGCACCCCTCCATTAGAACGAGATCGAACAATTTTCCGAATCAGTCAGCGCCGACCACTTTTGGTCACTCTGGGTGGCTTAAGCGCGGGCACTTGCGCTCCTGTTGACGTGGTAGCTGACTTTGACGCTGCCAGATGCGCAAGGCTGCCATAAAGAACCATGTACGATCGCGCGCGTATAGTATTATAGTTAACGCAAGTCAAAGTATCATGATGATGCACTTCACATTGCTTTCGTGCTGACGACGCTTACTGCGACAGTGAACCTCTACTAAAGACGTCGAGTATTCGAAGGGGTATGCGTTAATAATGGAACACTTCACTCACCTGTTCGGGCCGATCAGGTCGCAGACATCAGTTGTCAACTTATCTGCATGGGCAGGCACTCGCTTAATTTCACAAGCGAGACGAGTGAGGTGCATCCAAAGGGCCTGGACACGATGGTACTACCTCGTTGAAAAACCAGCGAGCTTTTTAAAGTCCTCTACATTTCCAAAGTTGTGCGCATGAAAACCACAACGGACACAATGGCGCTTCGCTTGGTTCTCCTATCTCGGATTCTCCACCTGCTCAAACGCGAAGGTGCCTCCTGCTAATGCTCACAAGACATCACTATAGACGGCGCAGTGGCAGCGCGCTAAGCTTAGGGTTCTTGCAAGGCTCAGAGGAAAAGGCAGCGGCGCATGCGCAGAGTACAAGTCTTGAACGCGCGGTCACTTTATCGATAAAGCGTGCGCTTTGAAAAACGGGGGGGGGGGGGGGGCACAAGCGCTGCACGTATCTGCTAGTTTGTAGTGACTGCGGCTGTCCGTGCGTCTGGGGAGTACTACACTACGCGGGTCGCGCGCTTTATTTTGGCGGTAATCTGCGCGCGGTATCTTGAAAGCGATCCGCAGATGGCTAACACCTTTGCGATAGACAGTACGAAGATCACTGCTTGCTGCTGCTGGTGCCGCACTTTCATACGCCAGCGTTTTGACGGTTAGTGTCAGAGGTCATCGAGTGTGCTGTGTTCATGTTTGCTTGGGCGCGCTGACAACATGCTTGATAATTCAGTTAGTAAGCAAATGTTTGTTTGCAAGTTTACACGGCCCATAAAACTACTATCCTTACTTCATATAGCTGTCTACTAATTTTCTATTGCAATCGATGCTTCGCCATTCGGGCGACACTGTGCCTCTTTCTTTTTTTCTTTTTTTACGCTTAGTGTGAGTATAAGCGCTGCTGCGCATGGCGGCTATTGATTCTGATTGCTAGTGAATCCGGCTTAGCCTCACTTTGGTTACTGAGTAAATTATTTTTATTTATGACCGCTGCAGGCATGTGGGGATGTTTCCATCCCTAATAAGTGTTGTAAATTATTAGAACAGTTTTTGGTTGGTTTTTTTTCGTGAGTCGTTAGCATTGCCTACTGGAAACAGTAGCAATACTCAGACACACAACATTCATGTGCATTTCACACGCCGCTGGTAAAAGACTGCTGAAGGGGCCACTGAAGACTGCAGGTTTTTCTTTTTCAGGGTCAAAAAAAGCACGCAAAGCAATTTGAAGAGAGGTGAACATTCTTCTTCTTTTGGGGGTTTTACGTGCCGAAACCAGTTCTGATTATGACACACGCCGTAGTGGAGGGCTCCGGATTAATTTTGATCACCTGGGGTTGTTTAACGTGCAGTAAAACGCAAGCACACGGGCGTTTTTGCATTTTGCCTCCATCGAAATACGGCCGTCGCGGCCGGGATTTGATCCCGCGATCTCGTGTTCAGCAGCGCAACGCCTTAGCTGACTGAGCCACCGCGGCAGGTGAGAAGTGAACATCATCATCATCATCAGCCTATATTTTATGTCCACTGCAGGACGAAGGCCTCTCCCTGCGATCTCCAATTATCCCTGTATTCCAAGCGTATTCCAACTTGCAGGCGCAAGTAGGAATACGCTAGCGCAAGGCAGGGGTAATTGGAGGTGAACATAGAGCAACGTATTCATTCTCCAGGCATAACCTATCCTTAAAATTAGAAATAATTGTTACTTGGCTAAATCCTTCTCTTTAAAAAATGGAACAAACTTATTCCTGTGTATATATTTAAATATATTGTATGTGTGTGTATAGTGGTCACAGTCGAAATTAAAAAAAAAAAAAAAAAAAAACGAAGTGAGAAAAAATGCTTATGAGGTAGCCGCCGCTGGCGCTTCTAATGCGCTTGTCGTCCTATGGTCAGGATTTGCAGAAATAAAGCGAAAGTGTGAATTTAAAGCCGTGCACGTCCGCGCTGATGCAGTAAGCTTTCAGCCACAATAAAATTTTTAGTGAAACGTTGAGGCAACTCTAAAGAAACTGCAAATGATGTGGGCAACAGAACTCTGGTGATGACACTTTGGCGAGAAATGGGGGGGGGGGGGGGGGGGCAGGCTTCGGATTTCCGGGGGGGGGGGGGGGGGAGGGGCTCGAGCCCCAGAGCCCCCCCGTAGTCGGCGCCTATGGGTCAGCCCTTCAACCTGCTGCTGCGGCTGTATGGTGCGCTTGTCGTCGTGCTCAACCTGGTGAAGAAGCTGAGAAACATTGTCATGAGAGCCTCCTCAGCGACCCCTTTTTGGACAGTATTGACTACCCTAACCAGTTTATCCCTTGTTCACACCACGTTGCCTACATAGCCTTCAACATGGCTAGAAACAACAAATCGTTAATATTCCTGCTGCACTTCCTTGCCGCGTATTTTTACTAAACCTAGTTGCAAAATTCTACCTGCAAAGCTTCATAATATTATAAGTTATTCACGGTTCATTATTGAGTCAGACACAGCTTAACATTTTCTGGTTAAAAAAAAACATCAAGTTTAGTAGGCCCTTCCATATTTGTCCAGTCGGTACTTATTAGATATACCAATATAGTTGTAAGTATTATGTAAGTAACACTCATAATCAGTCTTAGGCATTAAAAGTAGAGTTGCAAGGCCTTGAAGGCACAATGAATGATGTTGATGTTGGTCAAAATGCGCTACTGGAACATCAAAGATAAAAAATAAAACATGGGAAACACAGGAACGAAGTGCATTTCTCTGTGTCTTTGTTGTTCCAGTAGCATGTTTCAGTCACAAGGAACTAGCCACAACCTCAGCTCATGTAATGCATTAGAGATCAAGGAAAGAGTAATGTGGATTCATATGAGGCAACTACGAGCTACTAGTTTTAGTTGCATGCACTTATGTGCAAAAGGCCTGATGGCATGATTGTGAAAGGCTCGCAGACAGTGCGGGTTAGCCTGCACAGAGCTGAAAATCTTTTACACTAGCTAAGAATTTGGGCCGAAATTAATCAGTGCCATTGGGTGGCTGGTTACATAAGATTTTTGGTGAACCAATGCACTTTACATAGCATTCACTGATGCAGAAAAGCAGCCAGTGTGATGGGTCGCCTGTCAGACATCACGCACCACATCATGCGCAAGACGGGCATATTCCACACCCATGGCAGCCAGGTTGGTCCCCTGCCTACGCCGTACATGCTGGAAGGTGCCATGACCACCTACAGAGCACGGCTCCAGACGGGCGTTGCCCGTGTCAACTGTGTTGACGGTTTGGATTGCACCAACGCAGCCCAGTTTGCCCTTGGCAAGTGTGTCTTGGCTTTTCAGGTAAATACTGCATGTGTGACAACGGAGCACTGCTGCAATTGGCACACTCTCTTAAGAGGGCCTTGCAGAACTTATTGAACAGAGTAAATAAATGCGCCTTCTCATGGCAGAAACCAGGGTGATAAAGAGAAGAGATAACATAAGTGCTCGATCTCAATGAAACTTTCAATTTTTTGTCGCCTAATATAAACAAGCAGGGAAATCAAGGGGCCTGATTTTTGTTACCCACAACCATATAAGCCAAGGAAAGCATAGGGGGGAAGTTATTTGTTGTTATTAATTGGTAGAAATGGTTAAGTACAGGGAAATGAAAGTGGATGAAAAAACAACTTGCCACCGTTGGGAGCTGAGCAGGAGGATGTGTGTTTGGCTTGCACCGGTGGCAAGTTGTTTTTTCGTCCGAGTTGTTTTTCAACACAAGTTGAAAGTAAGCGCTTGTGTGAGCTCTTTCTTTTGTTTTTGTCTGTTGTGGTACTACTTTACATATTGACCATCATCATACCTTCTCAACAGCACAATTGCCTAGGCCCATAATGTGCCTTCACATGCGGCAGCACACACAACATTCTGCAGAAGGGGTGAATTGTTCTGTCCTGCAGTCATTTGAAATTGCAGCTATTTCAATATGAAAGCATTATATTCCCAATTACGTGAAAATCTTACCAAATGATAGTACCAAAAATGGCCAACGGCACAACGAGTAAAAACACGTCAAAAAATGCTCGGATTGATGTCAAATTTCTCACAGAGGTCCCTGTAAACAAAGTAAATTAATACCTTTGAAAAGAAAGCTTGGTAAATTTTGATCTGGTTGGGAATCGAACCCGGGCCTCTGCGGTGCGAGATGAGCACGCTTCCCCAACGCCACGGTGGCTCCACGATTCTGGTTGACTAAAGGTGTTCCTAGTGCGTGTGTCATTGCACACATCACCCCACAGCCATCTGGCTGACTAAACCAGACGGCTGCGACGTCATGAGTGTATAAAATAAAAAAAACGTTAATGTCCATTTGAACGTCGCTGAGCGATCCTTCGAGTTATCAACTCCTCGCGTGCAAGCGAGCGCGTTGAGACGCTTCGCACGTTTTGACCTGGCCTTATCAAGGCACAGTTAGAACGCAGGCAAGAGCTTGCGCGAAAAAGGACATTTCACCAAAGGGACTGTAATGCTTTCGCATTCCCACACGTAAGCAATCTTAAGTGTCACTGCCACAAGTTATGGCACTAAAACCACAAGTTATGGCACTAAATTGTGCCTGTTAGTGAATAATTTGTTTATTAATGTTGTAATAACTGTTTTAATGTTAGGTACTTGATATTACATATTAGTATCATAAATGTATTTGCTGAAGAGCTGTTCATTAAAGGCTAATGGGTATTGTTTGCTGCACTTTCTTTTGAAGCTTTTGCTTGTTTCCTTCTGAGCAGTGCAGAGATAACCATATTTTACTTGGACTATTGAAGTGTTCAAAGTTTGTCCACAGATTGTGTGTCTTGTGCATGAACTTATGCATTTCACTATAATTGGTACATTTTGAAACTACAGCTGAACCTTGATATATCGAACAGTGCGGTGATCGCGAAATAGTTCAATTTAGCCAGAATTCGATATATAAAATCATGTAAAAAACGCATCAAAAACTTGTACAGTCGAATCTCGATAATTCGAACTCGAAGAGGCCCGAAAATTTGTTAGAATTAAAGGAAGGACTTATTCTTCTTATAGCATGATGTACTAACGGTGCGCGTCAATATCACAGGTGCGCTAGTTCAAAGCGAGCAAGGACCACGAAACTGCCCACGCCCGCCAATGCTCTCTTCCAGTAAACTAAACTTCAGGGAGCTGGCTACGCTGGCGCTGGGAAACTATCGAAGGTGAAGGAGGAGGGCGGCAGGGAAGCGGATTTGCCCTCGGCAACTCCGCGGCTTCGGTGGCTCCTCTCGCCCTCCCTCTCAACTCCCTCGTAGCTCCCTCACTTTTGAATGTCTCCGTGCGTGCCCGTCGCCGGCCTGGCGTCAGCTTAGCCCACTCCCTGAAGTTTCGTTATCCGTACCCTTATCCGTGCCCTTATCGGGAACCGAGCGTTGGCCGGCCTGTGTCTCCCTCGCTGCTTCCCTCTGCACCGCAGCTTCACCGTTCAAGGTGAACACGTGACCAGAAAATAGAGGAAGCATAAAGGAGAAGAGTTCACTGAAATTTTCTCTCTGTGGCCGAGACGTAGGCACGTACACGCGTGTTCTGGTGCAACGCAGAAACGGCGACCTTGCCATCTAGGGAGGATGACATTTTCGCTGTGCTTTTTTTTTTTGCGCGCCGTGTTGAGGGGTCTCTGGGGTCTCTTCTAGTCTCTCCTAAGCTTTTGCTCTATGGCAGGGTCGGAGCATCAATGCTGGTTGGAGGCGCCGCGTGATTTAGCGCGCTGCTGAGAGCATTGTCGGAGCGCGGTATGTTTGAATTAACCATCGCAAATGCTTGCGCGTTCGAATTGCCAGCCGTTTTCGCCAATTGAAATATACATAACTTTGATGGGACCACAGCGTCAGTTCAAATAAACCTGAAGTTCGAATTAAGCGTGTTCGAATTAACGAGATTCGACTGTACAAATCAATCAATGAACCAATAGTGGTGGAGTAAATACTCACTTGAAGCTTCAAACAAAGTATTTATTCATTTGGCTGAAAGTACTGCAGTAGTGTAGCCTGCAACCGCGTGCTAAGTGATCCACAAGTGATAGACCGGTGCCTTCTATTGCACCGCAGTAGCGGCGTACAAGGGCCAATGCAGCTACAGCTCGGTTGAAGTCAGGAGCGGGCCAACGTCGGCGCTTGCGGGATCAACTTCGGCAGCGTCTTCATTTGGCCGCTCAGCAGTAACTTCCGCTGCGATCTCCACGTCCGTCAACTCCGCCGTTGTCCCGGTGCACAGCCGGACTCGACTCTCCTCTCATCCGCGCTCCCTTACGGCCTTTGCAATGCGACGGGAGTCAATGGAATTTTTTCTGACAAACAGCTCGACGGCTCGCCGGAAGAGGTCGCTACCACCTCACCGTGTTCGCGGGAGCGAAGGGTCGTGCGGGCTTGGTTTTGCTGCTGCCATTTTCTTCAGTAGCTGCTGTCAAGTTGGTTCTTTATTCGATGCTGCTGTCCCGACTGGTGAGATTCTTGTGCGCACAATGTTCATCAGACTTGGCCGCTGATGCCCAGGACATGAGTGTGGACTTGCTCCCTGCAACCTTGGTGTGCTGTTGTGGGCGCAATTACCTCACCACTTCTGTGCTTGACGGCGGCGTCTGAAGCAGCATGCCTATGTCGCCGATCCCTCGTGTGCTACCTACTGTGTGCCAGCTTTTGCAGCTGAATGTGTGAGCTTTCTCCGTGGGATTGTTGCAAGCGGGAAAGCGTCGTTTCTTCCTTCTGCCTCAAACACGATCACTGTAGCCATGGTGTACTGTTGTGTGCTATTTTGCAAATCTCAACAGGGAAAGACCCCGGGCGTTTCCTTTCACCAATTTCCTAGCGATACGGAACTCTGTTCTAAGTGACAAAAAAACATTTCCCATGAAAATCTCGTTATCAACGACAAGTCCGCACCAACTGTAGTGTGTAGCAAACACTTCAATGAGAGTGATTATGTTCCCGGATGCCGAATACAGAAGTTGCTTGTGGGAGCTGTACCGACCATCTTCAAACTCTATCCGTCCTACATGGTGCCAGCTGCAAAGAGACCGCCTAAGGACCCTGCATGTCGTGACCCCCCAGCTCCTGAGAATTCATCAAAGTGAAAAGCAGAGTCGTTCTTGCCTGCTCATGAAGATTTTGGTACTTCAACACAAACCAACAGTAACAACGCTCACCGATCTAGTCACTATCTTGTCATGATGAAAAGGCTTCGGGCTCAGGTTGCCTACCAGCGCTCGAAGTGCGCGGGGCTCCTGAGAAAGCTTGCTGTAGACAGAGAAAAGATGAAAGAATACAATGACGACAAACACTAAACTGCCGTCAAAAAGATTGTTGCCGATTCCCAGAAAGGTGAAAAAAAGGCTGTTTTTCTCCGTCACCAGATTGAAGTCTATGGCAGTAAACGACCTTGTTATTCAGAAGAAGTTGTTAGAGAGTGTGTGATTTGGTGCTTCCTTTAGCCAAAAGGTTATGATCACGTCCGAAAATCTGACCTCTTGACACTGCCGGCGAAGTGTACGCTTCAGAGGTATGTGGGCCCAAGCCCAACATCTTCAGGTACGAGTCCTGCCATGAAGGAGAGGCTGATCTTTGAGGCCTCGATGCATAGCAGCAAACAGCACATGGCGTCGTTGATCGTAGATGAGGCTGCCATTAAGCCAAAATGTGTGTATGACAGAAAGGCCGACACAGTTGTTGGTCTCAAAGACAAACCCAGCAACAGTGTGGCAGGCAGCTCGGCAGAGACTCTTGCAAATAGAGTACTGTGCTTTGTTCTGCATGGTGTGGTGAATTTTCATACAGGATACCATGTGCCTACTACTTTACCAAACAGCTGAGCGGGGGAGACCAAGGAGGTAATCTCTGCTGTGGAGTCCTGTGGATTCGTAATTGTCAGAATCGTTACAGATAATTACTCAGAAAATGTCACTATGTTTAAACACATGGGAAGTGGATGTTTGTCTTCAGTAGTCCGCCATCCTCACGATTCAGATAGTCATTTTCCTGAGTTTTGACCCTTGTCATATCCTCAAAAACATACGCAGCCAGCTCCTGGAACGTAAACTTACAGACGGCACAGAGGTCATTACTGGGAAGTTCACACAGAAATTTTATGAATTTCAAAAGGACAAAACCGTCAAACTGGCAAGAAACTTGACCAGGAAGCACGTTTACCCGTCGAACTTTTTTACGTCCTCTGCGCAGATATTCTCTCCGCAAGTGACTGCAGCGTTAAGTCATCTCCAGGAGAACCGGTGCGGCGACCCAGCCCTTTACAGTTTCAGAGAAGTGAGCCCAACAATATTGCTCATGAAGATGATGAAGCAATGGTTCGACGTGCATGACACGGTGTACAGTGGGAGTGACAACAAGAAGCCCATCTCTGACGAAAACGACCACAGAATGCTATGGCTGGAAAAGGATTTCACCTGCTATGTGAGGAATATTCAAGAGGCGTCAATCGTATCAGGAAAGGGCGAATTCACAGACGAAACGTACCATGTCTTGCTGTTCACCACGAAGGCAACAGTGGAGACGACAAGGTTCCTCTTAGAGAGGGGAATCAAATATGTTCTGACAAGGAACTTTAACCCAGTTGAAGCACCCTTCGGACGACTCAGGTCCATGTGTGGGGGTAACGATCTGCTTGATGCAAGGGCTGTCACAATTGCCCTTGATAACATTGTCAAAGGCAAGGCCATCCCTCTAAAGCAAATGCAGGTGACAGATACTCATGCTGAAGAGCATTACAGCTGTACCACAGAAAGTAATTGCACGGCTGGAGAACCTGAAAGGACACTTTTTGAATCCATCCCCCTCAGTGACATACTTTGGTCCGGTGTATGTTGGGGGGTACCTCGTGAAACTCATTAGTGAGTTTGGCTGTGGTGCATGTGTGATGATGGTGACGACGACTAACAAAGGGGATGCTTTGTTCACTCTATTGCATGAACAGAACAAAAGTGGACTCTATTACCCGAATCGCATGTTCTTGGCACTTGTGGACAGCATTGTGGCTTTCTTTGAAGCGGCTGCGAAGCACCTTCTGCGAACAAAAGTGCATGAAGTGCTGCAACTTCTCGTTGCACCCTACCTTGAACAATCACCCATCTTGAACTGCCCAGAAGATGTTGGCAATGGTCACACAAGGCGCACAGCTAATGTGATTGCTGACAACTTTGTCAGACTACTTCTAGTAAATCATACAAAGATGGTAACGGAAAAAAATTAAAACCAGTTGCTTAGTGCATAAGCCATCCAGAAAATATTTTAGGCTTTAATGTACATGATGTGAAGGCTGTTGGCACCAAAATGTACAAGAGTGCACTGTATTGATCAGGAAATAAATAGTTTGTACCTGTAAGTTTGTACCTGTAAAATTTTTATCTTTGTTGTAGCCTCGCAGTATCTTGTACCTTTCTTATAAATTCAAGTGCATGTACTTAGATAATCATTTTCCCTAAGTAACGACATGTGCATTCAATAATTGTGGGCATTGGCTTAACCTTCCCCTTTAATCTTTGCAGTGTCGTCTGCTACAGGCTTGCGGCTTCAAGCAGAGGCTGTAAGCCGTTTCATCCACATCGTATGAGGCTATGGTGTTGACTACCGACACTGAAAATAAAGATAAGGCTTTAAAATTCGAGATAACTTGCGTCCGACAGCCGGAGTTACACAGATGTTGCTCGTATTCTGCCTGCCGGAGCGCATCTGTGAACGCGCTTTGCAGAGGCGGCAGCGGTGAGCTAACAGCGCCACCACAGAGTTGCAGCAGAAGGCGACAGCATCCATCATTGCAAAGGCCGTAAGGGAGCGTGGAGGGCAGAGTCGAGTCCGGCCGTGCCTGGTGCTGTCGTGGCACCGAAGAGTCAGTGCGGCAAATGCAACGCGTCATTGACGTCAAATTAGTCAAACCGCCGTGTGCGTACGCCACTACGTTCAAATGGCGCTCTTGGCGCGATCGATGTGTGCAATTATAGTGATCAGCAGTCGGGAACGCCCATTGCGCCACCGCTATCTTCGTGGGTGTTGCAGGAAAGCTCGCTACCTGTCAACAGAGTGCACAGGGTCAGGGGTGGCGGAGTTCGATATATCCATTTTATGTGCGACCCCGTTCGGAATAAAAAATAAAAAATGCATGCGATTTTCCTGGTGATATAGAAAGTGTTCGATGTACGCAATAATTCGATATATCCGTGTTCGATATATCGAGGTTTGACTAATATTTTCTGATGAGGAAGAATACAGCGCATTGTTTGAATGTATGTTACCATATGTGTTACCAAGCATGCATGTTCCTTTGCGTAATGATCTGTTATATTTTGTGCTCTTGGACACCAAGAGAATGCTCTTGGTGTCCTGCCAAAGCCTGACCTGTTCTTTAACACCAACAGTGTTCGTACGGCATAAATTTCATGTTGAATTCGAATTGAACTATCTGAGCTGAACTGATATGACTTCAGCATAAATTCTGAGTCCCAGCCAAGTTTCGCTAGCTCACGGCTGTAAAATGGGTTTGGTCAGCAATGAACCATCAAAATACAAGCATTGATGTTTATCTCCGTTTTGCAGCATGTTGGAGGTTCTCTATGGGGACCATGGTGACACCCTGTTCTTGCAATATGGTGGTTCTCAGCTGGTCCACAGAGTCAAGACATGCCGGAAGATTTCTCCCCTATCTTCACACTCGAGGGACATAATGCAGGCCCTCTCCCGGTACCTCAATAATGCATTCTCAGGTTAGAACACCTCATTGTGCACACAGTAATGCACAGTGCAGTTCACTGTCAAAGGGAACACACGCTGTCAAAGGGAACACACTAATTTGCGGCCACTTTGTTGTTGATCTAGCTACAAATTCCAGCTGAAGCTATGTCAGTGCACAGCACAGGTGTGCAGAAAGGTGACAGTGCCCTCACCACAATTCATCTGCAGCAAAGTCGGGCAATTCCCACTTGCCAGAGGAGAACATTTGCATATAATTTGTACTCATGTGTTCCTTTTAACAGCATTTCAATGGGGGCGAAATGCAAAAACACCCATGTACGAGGGGCGTTCATAAAGTTTGTATTATTGGCATGAAAAAGGAGTGACAAAGAAACAAAATTTTATTGGAAGTTTATTCCTTTTCTACATAATCTACCCCCAAAGTCACGCGCTTCTGCCAACGATGCATAAGCTGCCGCAGTTCAGTTCTGTAGAACTGTTGATTTTGAGAGTTCAGGAAGAGCTCGTCTCGAGCGATGACTTCTTCATTGTCCCGAAAATGTTTCCCGCACAATGTGCTCATCATGCGAGGGAAGAGGAAGAGTCACTTGGTGCGAGGCCAGATGAATATGGCAGGTGAGGCAAAGTTTTGTAGCTTAAGGAGGCTGAATGCGTTGCCGTCACATGTGCTGAGTGGGCGGGTGCATTGTCATGAAGCAGACGGACGCTTTTTGTGCGCTTACCTCTATGCTTCTCCTTGATAGCACCTCGCACTTTGGTGAGAAGCTCGCAATAGTACATTGCTGTAATAGTTTGGCTTTTACTGGCATAATCTGTGAAAAGAGCACCACGGCAGTCCCAGAAGACGCTCAGCTTGACCTTGCCTGATGACGGCACCACCTTCGCCTTTTCTGGCGCGGGTGAGTTTCCGTGCTTCCATTCTTTGCTTTGAAGTTTAGTTTCAGGGTCAGAATTGTGAACCTAACACTCATTCATTGTTATCAGGCGTTCAAAAATGTCATCAGGGTTGCTCTAGCAAAGCTTCACCATTTTTGCGGCTGCTTCCTTCCGCATGTCTTCTTGCACTGGCGTCAGCAAACACAGAACCTAGCGCGCGTCAGCTTTCGTCATATGCAGGTTGTTGTGAAGTATGTTGTGCACAGAGCCTGTACTCACGTTAACCTGTCCTACTAATTCTTCAACAGTTATCCGCCGGTCAGAGAGTACGACAGCCTCCACTTGCGCAGCAATTTGTGGTTCCCCATCGAGCAAGAGGCGGCCACTTTGTTCTGCGTCGTCCAGGCTTGTCTGACCGTACTGAAATTGTCTGCGCCACTTTACAACAGTGTCATAGGCTGGGGAATTGCCATCGTACACCGCCACCAGCTCAGCGTGAATTGTCTTGGCATCTTGTCCCTTCAAATACAGAAAGCGGATCACTGCATGTGCTTCAACTTTCCCGATGGGTGCTGCCATTTTTGTTTTGGCTCTCTAGCAGTGTTGCGCGGCATTATATAGAACATTAGCTTTATATTACACTAAAACTAGACAGACGCACACTCATTTTGATGCATATTGTGCACGCGTTTTCTAAATCTGTTGCACTGATAATACGAACTTTATGAACACCCCTCGTACTTATATTTAGGTGCACGTTAAAAAACCCCAGGGGGTCCAAATTTTCCGGAGTCCCCCACTACGGCGTGCCTTATAATCAGGTTGTGGTTTTACCACGTAAAACCCCATAATTTTTAATTTTTTAATGGTATTGGGTTTGGCTTATTCTAACTGGAAATAAAGCCAATACAACTTGGCCATTTATTAAATTTTAACAAAAAACAGTTGCTTATAAATGCAGACATCTGTGCTTAAAAATTGTTGACTATACCAACTGTACTGACATGCATACTGTACTCAATACATAATGTACCAGTTGCAAGTTGTATGCAATGAGTGTAAGTACAGTAAAACCTCGATAATTCGAACTCGGTTAATTTGAAATTTCGGTTAATTCGAAGAGTTTGAGCGGTCCTGTCATTTTCAGTGCAAGTTCTACCAGATAATCTGAATAGCCCGTGCGGCTCTATCTGGATAATTCATAGTTTCCAGCCGGCAGCAACGTGCGACTCTTAGGTTAGGGCGTTACATACAGTCACCGACCGTTTTTCTGGACCTCGCAGGGACTGAAAAATAGCCCGAAAATCGTGTTCAGCCAAGAAAATCAAATTTACAGTTAAACCTGGATATAACGAAATTGACAAGTTCCCGAAAAACTTCGTTATAAAGAGGATTTCGTTATATGCAGGTTCGGCACGAAAATTAGAAAAAGAAACGCTTACCGTATGTACTATCGCTCAAGATTTACTCCCAACACACTAAAGTTGCGATGAACAAAAAAGTCCCAGTTTTGCCCGAAAGGCGAAGCATCGTTTGCGACAGCAAATTAGCAGACAGCTATACGAAGTAAGGATAGTACAGTCAAACCTCGTTAATACGTACCCGCTTAATGCGTAATTGCGGTTTAAACGTAGTCGCGAGGATTCTCCCACCCAGCCCCCATTGAACCCCATGTATTGGCTGACCGCTTAAGCCATAGTCGCTCATTGCCCACCAAACGGTTAGTGCGTACTATTTTTTTTTTGTTCTACACGCACAGGCACAAAATCTGCAAAATCTCATGTGCGCAGACGTTCGATTCTCGAGTTGCGACACCCGGACGAACGTACAAAATGGCCACCATGACGAATTTCCTGCTCGTACAGCTGTTGCCGATTGCCGTGCACAAAAGCATGGCCTTCGAGATAAGTTCTCAGTAACGCGGAGAAGCTGCCGGTAGGGGGTGCGATTACGCTGTTGCCGTCGAATTAGTAACCGCGCAGAAGCACATTTTATTGCGAAGCGCATTTGTGCTGTCACCGTGGCCGTCGCTTTGAGGTTACGTGTAGTTCCGTGTAAAGTCAAAATACGGCAACATCGTCGCCGCGCATCGTATGCTGTGTGTGCGAGTGAAAGCTTGCGGGGGTCAGCTGACTCAATCTTGCACGCGCGAGGGAGAAGGGGAAGGGGGCGGAAGCGTGCTTCCGCACTAGGCACGGCGGGGGAGGTGAGAAAGGGAGGCGTTTACTTCAGCGGCGGCCGCCGTATCTTGAAAGCGATCTGCGATGTGGAAAAAGTGTGCACCTGCTTATCTTCAAAGTGAACTGCAGACAAGGTCAATTTTGTGTTTCTTCGTTGGAGCACTCATCCTTGGAATGTCACACCAGTTGCTGGATGCGTGGACGCGTGTCATTTCACACAAGCGTGAGGCGTCGGAAACGAAGAGCGAGCGACACGATGGCGTCGTAGCGTCGTATAGTGTCACCTAGTGTCAGGTTAGTGAAGTGAAGCGCAGAGACTTGCTCAGTAACCTAAGAGTGGCGCTGCCAGTGCATTGAAAAAAAAAAAAAACTTTTTTTTTTTCCTTTGGCAACATCAACAGGAAAAAGAGAGTGCCGGCTTGGCAGGCTAGGCCAGCTGCAGCAAGCGGCAGGATCAGCGGCGGATGAAGGGAGGGGGAAAGGTCACGCCCGCGGCGGCAAGATCGCCGGGTCGAGGGATGCAGGCCCGCCTCGCGCACGCTCGCAAGCACGCACACGTGTGCTCGCTCTCACCTCGCAGTCGCTGTGAATTCGAGTGCGCCAAGCACGCCGCCGCCGCTTCGCACTCCGTCGCGGCGGAGAAGGTGCTTCTGGTTGCTGCTCGCGCAAAAATGATAAAATTTGGGGCGAAATCTCTAGGTTGTCGGCAGGGAAAATTCGTTATTTCGAGGGGGTCTCCCGCTGCCACTTCGTTATGTAGAGGTCTCAAATACACGTGCTTCTATGGAGTAACGGCGGGGAATAGAAAAACTTCGTTATATGGAGGTTCGTTATAGGCAGGTTTAACTGTATTAGGCTTAGAGCTGCTTAAAAAGATCTCTAATAATGCCGTGCCTCATACTACGCTTGGAGGCAATCAGACTTGCTTGGATTTGCGCGAGAGTGACGCCGTCTCCATATACAGTTGACAAGCGCATCACCGTGTTGGCGATCTCTGCCCACAAAGTTTGCCATGGAGATTAAAGAAGCGAGCTTCGCACCACTTGGTTCTAGCGAAGGCACAGGAGGGGGCACTGATCACACAAATGCGAAGCTGCACGAACACCCACAAAGATGTGACGTCTCCGAGACACGCGTGCTTTGCGGACACACTACGTGCAAAATAGCAACCAAAATCTTAGAAAAAAAAAAGAGATCCCGTATTAAGTTATTATGAAGATAGTGCTGACCGAAAGAAAAAAGAAAAAGTGCCATCCCCTGGAGCGTTTTGTCAGCCAAGGAAGAGTGGGCATGGCCTCCAAGACTGGAGGATGGTGCACGTCATAGAGTTTCTCACTATAACACTTAGAGAGTAATCTGGCGCCACCGTCTATGTGAGTTTCTTAAAGGGCGCTGTGTCGTCATGGGAATGACGGGATATGTGTCTGCGAGGCTGGTGTTGTACGAGGCTTCGTCTAAAACATAGATATGCCTACATAAATAATGCGTTCTTAAAAAGAAAATCTACATAAGAGGCTTTCATTCACCTATACAGTCAAACACGGATATATCAAACTCGAAGGGGATCGCAAAATTATTCGATATATTAAAAATTTGATATAAAAAATACAGGCCCTCAGACCTTACCTGTGGCGGACGATGACCTACCAATCGGTGCATTCAAGAATGACAACCAATTCCGCACACACGACGCAACATAATGCTTTATTTGTGTGAAAAAAAAAGTGCTTATGTTGGCCTGCTTCTTTGCCTTGGAAATGAAATTAAAGACGCTGATCTCAATCTTATCAAGGCTGTTCAGGTGCAACAGCCCCATCCCTTCCATGTCGCTGCAACAACAGCGAATCAAGCTGAATGCTGCCGCCACTTCAGCGGCGGAGTACGAGCGTGCAGCCGCCCCCTCGTCCGGACGATCTTCGTTACCACTCCAGCTGTCAGCCTGGGTCCGTGCGACTGCAGCTACAATGTCCTCGTCAGCAAGGCTCGCAACAGCCTGAATATTGCTGTCAACGTTCACAAAATAGTCCCCCGCAGGGGCGTCTGCGTCAGCAGGCGTTTGGTGTGTTGCGACACCACGGACCCGAGCACATGGGGGTTGGCCCCTCCCGCGTGTAGCCGTGCGCGGCTTAGCCGTGTCCGGGGAAAAGAGGATCCTGGGGGTTGAGCCGATGCCGGGTGTTCGGACCTTTATGGCCCCTCGGCGGAGGCAACACACCTCTTCGGCCTCTGCTTCACATAGACGGCACCCCTGGGCTGACCCACCCAGGGGAAATCGGCTGGTCGCCTTTTCCTATCCCCCTCTCTGACCTTTTTCTTTCCTATCTCCTTTCTTTACTGTCCTGTCTTCTCTTCTCTTCTCTTACTTCCACGTTTTTCATAGGCGGCTTGGGTTAACCTTGTGTACCTGTCCTCCCTTGGGCATAATACATTCGGTTATAGTAGCGATGTACGGCTGGCGTATGCTGTCTTAAACATTAAGAACTGCAGCGTCCCCAAGTTGGGCTCCATGGTGGGTGGCCGCCATTGCTGCCGAACACAAAACAAATTACATGGGAACCCCTACATTTCCCCGTCTTGATCGCCAGCCTCAGAAGAGGGGGCGCACCGATGAATCCTTGTATATGTTTACAAAGCCAATTGAAACTTTCCCGCGATTCCATGTGATCCACAGTGAGAAAACCGAAAAATCAGCTCGAATAATTTCACCATTTGTTGTCGCAAAATCTCTGACCGAAAACCTTGGACCTGGCTACAAGATCACCAGAATGACCAGCGGTGACCTTCTGTTGGAGGTTAAGGATCACCAACAATACCAAAAGCTCACCAGTCTTCAATCACTCGGACAGCACCCGGTAACTGTTACGCCACATCGAACCATGAATACCTCACGCGGAGTAGTATCTGACGTAGACCTCCTAGAATTGACTGAAACCGAGCTTCTAGAAGGCTGGAGCGACCAAAATGTCATCAATGTGCAACGCATAAAAATCAGGCGGGACAATAAAGAAATACCAACACACCATCTAATTCTGACATTTTCATCAAGCATTCTGCCCCAGACGATCCTAACAGGCTACATCAAACTGAACGTGCGACCTTACATCCCAAATCCGAGACGATGCTACCAGTGCCAAAGGTTCGGACACGTTTCGCAGAGTTGCCGTGGTCGACTCACCTGCGCCAAGTGCGGAGTGCAAGGCCATGCCTCAGATAGCTGTGAGGCCACGCCTCACTGTGTAAATTGTGACGGCGAACATCCGGCGTATTCTCGCTCTTGTCCAGGCTGGAAAAGAGAAAAAGAAATAATAACTATAAAGGTCCGTGAGAACATCTCGTTCAGGGAAGCACGCAAAAGGTGCTCGCCTTTTCACAACACTACATACGCTGATGCGGCACGTCAGGGGGCACGGTCGCATCGGCTTCCGCCACCAGCCCGGCCTGCACATAGCGAGCCGTCGGCTGGGGCAACCGCCCCTACGGTAGGAGCAGCCAAGGCTGCCCTACCCTCCCTCGACTCGGCCACACCAGTGGCCTCTACAAACCTTGGCAGCAGCCAGGGCCGCACAGAGGCAAAGGAGGGTCCATCAACCTCCGCACTGGTGGGGGCAAAGGCTTTGTCCTCAAAGACGAAGCCTGTACGTACACATCGCTCGTTGGAGCGAGTGTCTAAAGCCCCGGATGAGGCAATGGACACTACCACATGCGAGATGGCGCATGGAGCGCCTAGGGTGCGACGAGGCTCTCTCGAGCACCCCAAAAAGGGGAAAACTCCAATTACAGGGCCTGAAAAGGCTCTGTAGGATAAGTCCAAGTACTCGACCAAGACACACAGCACATTTCCTTCCAACATGAACACAATAATTCAGTGGAATATAAGGGGACTACTGCACAACCTAGACGACATTCAAGAACTTTTACACAAATTTAATCCAAAAGTGCTGTGTGTCCAGGAAACTCACCTTAACTCTAGAAACAGCAGCTTTCTCCGTCAGTATAATATTTCCGAAGGGATCGCGAGGATGCTGCCGCATCATCTGGAGGTGTGGCCATAATACTCGATAGAACTGTAGCCTGTCAGCATTTTCCACTGCAAACCGCACTGGAGGCCGTGGCTGTTCGTGCTGTCCTTTCAAATAAACTGGTAACCATTTGCTCGCTCTATATACCTCCAAACTACCAGCTGCACAAACAAGAATTTCAGTCTTTCATTGATGAGCTCCCCGAACCCTACCTTGTTCTTGGGGATCTCAATGCACACAGCGGCCTGTGGGGCGACTCTCGCATCGATGCGCGAGGCCGTTTAATTGAAGACTTTCTTTTCTCATCCGGTGCGTGTCTGCTAAACAAAAAAGAACCTACATATTATTGTCTCGCAAACAGAACCTTTTCCTCCATAGATCTCAGCATAGCTTCTCCATCCATATTACCTGAACTCGAATGGGAAGTTATAAAAAACCCTTATGGGAGCGACCATTTCCCTATACTGCTGCGAGCACAAAGACAATACGAATCTCCACCACATGCCCCCCAGTGGAAGGTCGATGCAGGGAACTGGGAGAAATTCCAGACACTTACCAGTACGATCTCGTGGGCTGACATATCTGTGCTCGGAGTTGACGGTGCCGTCGAGTATTTTACCAACTTCATAATTGATGCAGCATCTAAGTGTATTCCCCAAACAAGTGGACTTTCTCGTAAACCTCGTGTTCCGTGGTGGAATGAACAATGTCGGAACGCGCGTAGGCAGCAGAACAAAGCATGGAGGCAGCTTCACGATTCTCCTACTGCTGAAAACCTTGTCAATTTCAAGCAAATTAAGTCCCAAGGTAGGAGAACGCGCAGACAAGCCAGGAGAGACAGCTGGCAAAAATTCTTATCAAGCATCAATTCGTACACGGATGAGGCCAAGGTTTGGAACAGGGTCAATAGAGTAAGAGGACGACAAACACATCCGCCTCCCTTGATACACACGCAGGGAGACAGCCTGGAGGACCAAGCAAATCATCTGGGTGCTCATTTTGAACATGTGTCCAGTTCATCACATTATTCTCCAGCATTTACAAAATACAAAGCAGCAATAGAAAAGAAAAACCTAGACCGAAAGAGCACCGGGAACGAGCCATATAACTTACCTTTCTCTCTAGCAGAGCTGTATGCATCACTCACCTGTTGCAACCGATCTGCCCCAGGCTCTGACCGCATACTATACGAAATGTTAAAAAAACCTGCCCTCTGAAACGAAGAAAACGCTTCTCTGTCTGTATAACTTTATTTGGACCTCCGGCGAGATCCCCTCTGCCTGGAAAGAGGCCATAGTGATCCCTATCCTAAAGCAGGGCAAGGATCCATCGTCCGTATCCAGCTATCGGCCCATAGCTCTAACAAGCTGCATCTGCAAAGTCTTCGAGAAGATGATAAACCGGCGTCTAATACATTTCCTAGAATCAAGCAAGCTGCTTGACCCATACCAGTGTGGGTTTCGCGATGGCCGATCCACCACTGACCATCTGATACGCATAGAGGCTCAGATTCGTGAAGCCTTTGTCCACAAGCAATTCTTCCTGTCTGTTTTCCTCGATATGGAAAAGGCATACGACACCACGTGGCGGTTCGGAATACTGAGAGACCTCGCACACTTTGGAATACGTGGCAATATGCTGAATATCATTGAAAGTTATCTGTCCAACCGCAGATTCCGTGTTCGTGTGGGTAATGCCCTATCAAGACCATATGTGCAGGAAACTGGAGTACCACAGGGCGGTGTGCTTAGTTGCACTCTCTTTATCATAAAAATGAACTCTCTGCGTCTGTACATCCCACGCAACCTATTTTATTCAGTATATGTCGACGATGTGCAGATAGGGTTCACCTCATGTAACCTTGCAATCTGTGAGCGGCAGGTTCAGCTTGGTTTGAACAAACTATGTAAGTGGGCAGACGAGAATGGATTTAGGCTTAACCCACAAAAGTCCACATGCGTCCTCTTCTCCAGAAAGAGAGGTCTGCACCCTGATCCCAACATCGAGATGCAAGGTGAGGGTCTACCTGTAAAAACTGAACACAAATTTCTAGGCATAATTCTGGACGCGAAGTTAACATTTATCCCACATCTAAAGTATCTAAGAAACAAGTGCATGAAGACAATGAGCATCTTGAAAGTGTTGTCTCGCACTACGTGGGGTAGTGACACAAAATGTCTACTGAATCTCTATAAGAGCCTGATTCGATCACGTATAGACTACGGTTCCATTATATACCACTCCGCGACTCCGAGCTCCTTGAAGATGTTGGACCCTGTCCACCATCTGGGCATCCGCCTCTCTACGGGTGCATTCAGAACAAGCCCCGTAGAAAGCCTATATGCAGAATCAAATGAATGGTCACTCCATCTGCAGAGAACGTACTTGTCCTTTATGTATTTCCTGAAAGTAAACTCAAGCAAAACTCACCTTACCTACACAACTATAAATGACCTGTCCAGTGCCCAAACCTTTCAGAACCGCCCTAGCGTAAGAAAGCCCTACGCACTGCGAGTAAGAAGTCTTGCTGAAGAGATGGATGTGTCGCTCCACGAACACGATGTCATGTCCTCTCCTGTACAGCTGCCGCCATGGCAGTGGCAGCTGATTGACTGTGATCTGTCCTTCGTTGATGTTACAAAGTATGCGCCGGTCGCACATATCCGTATGCACTTCCTCGAATTGCAGCACAAATACTCTTGTCCGGAATATTTTACTGACGCCTCAAAGTCACACACTGGCGTGTCTTACGCGGCGGTCGGTCCATCCTTTTGGGCTGCCGGAGTTCTACACCCAAACACAACCATCTTTACAGCGGAGGCCTACGCCATCCTGGCGGCGGTTAAACACATCAAACAGCTAGACATACGCAAGGCAGTCATTTACACTGACTCCTTGAGCGTGTTGAAATGTTTAAAAACTCTCAGTAGGCACAGAAACCCCGTCATTATAGCTCTTTATTCCATACTTTGCACCGCGTATGCATCTAAGCAACAAATTGTGCTGTGCTGGGTGCCAGGGCACCGCGAGATCGAAGGGAATGAGTTGGCCGACAAGCTAGCCACATCTGCTCATACAGACGCTGCCACTTCGCCCATAGCCGTCCCTGAAATGGACCTAAAGCCATTTATCAAGAAAAAGGTCAGAGCCTACTGGCAACGTCTGTGGGACAGAGAAACGAACAACAAACTACATACTATCAAGCCTCATCTCGCTCATTGGCCGTCAGAATCGAAAACACGCTACACACAGGTTACACTTTGCAGACTCAGGATAGGACACACATACAGTACACACGCATACTTATTGTCCGGTGGCGATCCGCCTGTCTGTGACGAATGTGGCGAGCCACTCAGTGTACTTCATGTCCTCTTACAGTGCCCTGAGTTGGAGCCTCAGAGGAAAAAACATTTTCCATTACCATCACGGCTAAATCTCCCATTACATCCTTCTATGTTTTTGGGCAATGAACCTCTTTTTAAATATCAATCACTTCTCGCGTTTTTAAAGGGCATATATAATTTTCGTGTTATCTATCCAGGTGACGTGTAGCACGGCCTCTCTGCAGAGGCCGGTGCTGCAGTATCTTATTAAATAAAGCACATGCCTCATGGTCTTTGTCCACAAAGGCCTTCGGTAGGCATCGTGCTACTTTTATATCCTTAATTTTAACACCATGACCACTTCTCATACATTCACGACCCACAGATCACTCCACACGTCACTACCATAATCCTATTCGATGTATGTTTAACGCTTATATACCGCGATTTGTTCTTAGGCCCCTTTACAGCCACATAGCATCCTATCATCGGAACTCACCGATCATCGCAAACATACCATTCATTGTCTTGGCGCTCTTTGGCCACATTTGGCCCTTGCGCCACAAAACACCAAATATCATCATCATCATCACAAAATAGTCAGCATACACTTTTGCTGGAACAGCAGCTGCGAAAAGGGACGACAACTCGCGAAACGTGTCGTCCATGCACTCGTTGTTGCCGTCGCCAACAAAGTGCTCCGCCAACAAAGCGCTCGCAATGGCCACCTCCGAGGGCAACAGCGATGTACGAAAGGTGCGAGCTGTGGTTGGCTGAGCAAAACTCGCGAAAAAGCAAGAACAAGAAAAAAAAAAGGCAAAAGGAAAAGGCTGCCGGCGCCTTCGTTCCTGCACTCTTACCTTTTCCAAGCCGATCACTATGGTTACGCGGGGGTAGAATGAGAGACAGAGGGAGAGAGAAAAGAAGAAAAAAAAAAAAGCTGTTCCGCAAGTCGGAGAACGTGCGCAGCGGGAGTACAGTCCGAGCCTCCCTCCCTCTCGCTCTCACATTTTCCGAGCGTTTCAGGTTTTGGCGGAGGCGCGGTGCCGCGAAGGCGCGGAGCTCGCGGGTTCAGCGAGTGCCGAGCTCGCGCGGCGTTCTATATATCCAATGGCGGGTAAAAATACCGTTTGATATAAACGTATGAATTTGTATACTTTTACACAGAATTTTCAAGGGGATAATTTACGAGTTGATACAGAAAATAATTCGATATATCCGTGTTCGATATATCCGTGTTCGACTGTATTACATCTCTAATAAAGTTAACTCAGCTACAATGCAGAATTAACCGAAGAAAAGCAAGAACAGACGACAAGTTGTTCCAAAGCGAGCGAGAATATTGTCGTCTGTCCGCCAACTTTAGCGGCCAGCTGATACTTCTAACGTTTAATATAATTGTACATCCAATAAGACGTCCTCAAAATTACACAAAACATGTTTTTGTGTAATAATAAAGCTAAAACAGCTTTTTACGTGCTGCTTCAGCAGGAAATTAATCATTGTAACAGACAGAACAGTGCTAGCCACGCGCGTCATCAAGGCATTCTGGCTCTCCAAGAATGATGCCAATCCGAAATCACAATATACCAGCATTCCCAAGAATACCACAGCGCAGCAGCGCCAGATTTCCCTCTTGGTAATATAGTGAGAAACTCTATGGCGCACGCTCTCTCTATTGATAGCGTGCACCTCTCTATCTTGGAGGCTATAGAACGGGCCACTGGAAGCCAAGCCAGCGGGAAATCTAACATGCTGGGTCCAAGATCGAGTACCATGGCTCGGATCGAGTGTTTTAGTCCGGAATATCAAAATTTGGGGACTCAATTCGTCCGTAAAATCGGTCGCGAAAATGCATTAGCTTACTGGGAACCTTGACGGTGCATTTATGAAAGCCGGAAAATCCATCCAGTCCGAATTTTTGGTGTCACGCTCCTGTGCACCCACTTTAGTGGCGGTTATCGATTCTGTGAACATCATCCACAGCTTTGTTGAGTGCAGTGGTGGTGATATTTATGTGCTGCGTGTTGTGAGCCTGCTGGGCAACATGGCACTTGGGACAGCGAACTACTGCGCCAAGCAATGCCGCATCAGGGATTACTTCAAATAATCATTCTCGGACACATGGAAAATAAAGGTGATTTCTTTTTGCGGCTAATTCTTGCTTGTTTTCTTTTTTTCTTCATTTCGGTTCATTCGAAAATCCGCTTAATTTAAAGAATTTTCATGGTCCGGCAGCCTTCGAATTATCGAGGTTTTACTGTATATATTTATTTTTCGCAGCTCCCATGGTTCATAAGCTTTTGCTTGTAATACAGTGGAATCTCAATGATACGAATCTCACGGGGTCACGAAAAAAATTCGTATTAGCCGAAATTCGTATCATCGAAACACAATTAAAACTACCTAAATTAAAGAGTCGAGAGGTGAACTCACTCAGGCACATGTACGTAAAAAGCATTTACAGTATAGACCACTTATAACGTAACCGTTCATAGTGCAGAACTGGCTACAACGCGGCCTTTTCCGACTCCCGTTTACCCTCCCATAGAACTCCATGTATACGCATACTGCTTACAGTGCAGCCGCGTGAGACGAAATTGTGGCTTCCGCGGGAAAATCTCGCCGATAAGGGCGGTAGCGAGCACGAGGTGCGCCCATCGATGGGAGAGGAGATAAACGAATGCGATGCGGAGGAGGAGCATGAGACGTGGAGCACGAGTCCAAGGGCGATAAAGTCGTCATTGCGCGCCGTATGTGCAAGTGAAAGGACGCGCGCCTTCACGGACAGCGAACGCACAGCGGTGAGCAAACGCGACTTCCGTTGCGCGAAAGGCTGTGGGGGTATGGAAGGGAGGGAGAGAGGGGGGGCGACAATGTGCTGTGGCGCCAAATGCGTACCTTGCAACCTGTGGCGGTGGCCAGCGACTCAAGAGCAGCTCTCCAGGCCGTGTGTCTCCCGGAGAGGGCTGGCCTTAGTGCAGCCCTCTTGGTAACCAAGCTTTACGCCCTCCGCGCCAGTGGCACCGATGTCTCGTTGCACTGGATCCCTGCACACGTGGGAATCCCGGGCAATGAAGAGGCAGATGCCTTGGCAAAAGAGGCACACGGCATGGACACAGCGATCAGCCCGGCAGTCATTGCCTCAGACTACTCCAGGAGCACCTTGCAGTGACTGCTGCTGAGCTGTCACCCCGACGCACGCGTGGCGAGGCGGAATCCCCCGACACGGCTCCCGGACCGGGGACTGACAAGGAGGGAGAGATCCCTCCTGCTACGCCTACGGATTGGCTGCTGCTGGACAGCCGCCCGGAGCTTTCGCCTGGGTATAACTGACTCGCCAGCCTGCACACAGTGCGGGGAAGATGAAACACTGGAGCACCTCCTATGTTTCTGCCCCGCACTCAACCAACACCGAGCCACCATGGTGGCTCAACTACGCCGCATGGGCCTGCCGTCAGCCTCTAGCACGGACCTGCTCTTCCCAGCCCGCAGTTCCAGCAGGGTATTCAAGGTCGTACTCTGTTACCTTGCCGATTCGATGCTGGCTGACCGACTGTGAGAGCACCCTGCCCGAGACGATGACGACTACCCTCTCCCTTCCCTTATTCCACTTTTCCTACTTTCTATCCCCCCTCCCCGCCCCTCAGATGCTGAGCCGTGCTCCCTATAAGGGCTGCAGAAACATGCATCTTTTCTCTTTTCCTCAACCTCTACTACTACTACTACTATCTTGCAACCAAGCGCAAGGGTAACTGACGATGAAATCTCCCCACGCGAAAGGAGCAAAGGAGCAAAGCGGGAAGGTAGCGCGGGAGGGAGGGGAGTGGGGGGGGGGGGGGCGGCTCCTACTCTGCCAACAAATGCGTTCTTGTACTTTGTGCCTGTGCCGGCTGTTGGTGTTGTCGCGCGCACCGTATCTTGAAAGCGATCTCCACACAGCTCTGACCTTTGTATGCGCTGTGCTTACGCCACTCAGTTTCCGTTGAAGCGATAGACCGCACGAACCTTCGCTTGCTGCGGCGGCCGCTCGTGGGGAAGCGCGGCAGCGCGGCCGCCGCAGCGAGTGAAGAGACAAAAAGAAAGCACAAAAGCAACAAAAGCGCCACCGCTTCAAACTCTTCGCGCAGTCGCGACTTCCGCGCTGTCCAGTGTCGCGTCCGCGCTTCCGCACCAAAAGAGAAAAGGAAAACGCGCGGGACTGCGCGCTGTTCTCTTTCGCGGCCGTCAGTGGGGCGGCGTTTATTCGTATCAACCGACGCGGGTCGAAAATCGATTCATAACAACCGTTCTCTAGCACGTTGCAAAGTAATGGGGCTCGGCCGGGACCTCAGAAAAATTCGTATCATCCGGAAATTCGTATTAGCCGTGATCGTATCATCGAGATTCCACTGTAGTACTTTATCTTAAAATGTGACAGATATTTGTATTAACGGCATGGTTATTCACTGAATGACGTACTTGTCTGCTGTTTCTTTACTGGGACTCAAATTAATTTGCATCGGCACTCTCCAGCGATAGCTTCCTGTCTGCTCATTACTAGTTGCGTGCCCTGCTATCATGCTCCCTGTGTAGTCATCCATTTATGTTCTTTCTCAGATAATCTTGTTTGACTGTTTGCCGAGACTCATGCAATCTTAATGCTGAAGGCATGCCACTAGTTACTTTAGTTACACTTCCTCAGGACCATCTTTTGTATGTGATTTTCATTCAACTTCATTTGTAGATTTGTGTTCCACATTTATATACAGATGCTGACAAGCAGACTGCCATAAACCTTTTCCTTGGAGTCTACCGGCCCTACGAGCACAACTTTGCACTTTGGGATCTCACGACGGACTATACTACTTGCATAATTCTATCCCAGCTGGCAAGCTGCTCTGCCCCCGCAACCCTTGAGTCTGTGCCCAAATGAACTACTTTTGTTCATGCTTGTTTATAAACGAGAAGGGAAACAGGGGCCCAATTTTCATAAGTCACAATTATATGAAGCCAACAACAACAATGACACTTAGGAAAGCATAGGGTGAATTACTTGTTTTAATTGAAATGTAGAAATGGTCATTTCATAAGTGAACCCATGTGCATTGTCTAATTTCATTAAAAGGGCCCCGGGCCACGCCTTGAGCATGGTGAAATAACACAGTTTGCGGGTAGCATACGCTGCTGTGAACAACTGCTCAAATGCTTTTTTAAAGAGAAGCCATGTTCCTCACTCTTTTCTGGTCGCTTTATTTTGTAATAAAGCAGATTCCTATGTGCAGCTGCTGTTGGTAGCTGAGGTCGGCAATGTAGCGTAGATACCGCGACCGCCGCGCGGTGCCGCCACGAGTCACTGGCTAAGTGCACTGCAGCTCGCTGAGGACAACCACATTTGGTTTACGTTTAGCACACGCTAGGCACCAAAATTGGGAGTCATGGCATCTATGTTAAGATCCAGAATGAAATTTGAACTGTGTGCCAGGGTGACATTTGGAAGGCGGAGCATTGTGGCCACGACCTAAGCTCATCATGAGCAGTCGCCACTTTTTTGCTTATGACGAGCTGCAGTCATCATGGGCCTTCCTCAATGTTCTAAGAGGCTTTTGACGAGCCCAGCTCGACAAATGGTGATTTTCTATTTACAACATAGATGGCAGCACGGGTTCCGTCATTGGCGCTTTTGTTGAATGAGAGTTTGCGCACTAGTTGGAGGAATGCGTGCCTTGTGTTTCCCACGCATTATAAACAAACATGGCCACATCCGCGCGGCGTACTCACGTGGGAAATCTTTCTCCTTCAGATAATGAAAGCGGGAGTGATGAGGATGTAGTTGTCATGTTTGATTCTTCAAGTGAAGAAAATAGTCATGACGTTTCTATGGACAGCAACTCTGAAGCGGAAGAAAGCAGCGATGATACGATGGCCAGCGCCCGCGAATGGTACCGGATAGACCCCGACAGCATCCCAGCCAGACCTCCATGGTTTGAATTCAAGGGTTCTCCGGGAGTGACGATCACAGTAAGCTCTCCCCCTCAACCACTTGAGCTTTTTAAGGCTTACTTTGATGTTGAACTGATTGATGTTATCGTAGTCGAGACAAACCGGTACGCCTCTCTGCTATTGAATTCGAGTAACCTGAGCCAACATTCTCGCTTCCGAAAATGGTCTGCACTTAGGCGAGAAGAACTTCGTGTTTCTATTAGCCTCTTGTTGCTGCAGGGAATTGTACAGAAACCAAATGAAAGGATGTACTGGTCGAAAAACCGGCTGATTGAGACTCCTGCTTTTTTTTTATTTTTATTTTATTTGATAATACCTCACAGGCCCAGTAAGAGGCATAGGGTGAGGGGGGGCATACAGTAAAATTCAATACATTGTATATGAAGATTTTCACAGAGTACAAATTACAGGGCAGTAGAATATTAACAGATAACTACGTGCAAACTATTCGTGCAGGGGTAATATGATACGAATTACAGTCACAATACACAATATAACACAGTCACCATACAATTGCGTCATTATACATTTTGTAGTCAAAAAAAAAAAAAAATGTGCGACAGTGGTATGAAAAGACAGACGCCATCAGTTTGAAAAGTACCCTTGCAATAGCTAAATTAAGGATATTATGAGCCGTTAAGAATACTAAGCGCAGTGTGTGGAAAAATGTTTGTTCAACTGAACACAAAAAGCGTCATGGTCTCTAAGTGAAGCAATGTTGTCTGGTAAGCTGTTCCAGAGACGGATAGCGCGAGGTAGTGGAGAAGAATTAAATGATTGCGTCGCACCATATAGGCGGGCGTAACTGAGCGCGTTGTGCAATCTTCGCGATGTATAGACTTGATGATTCAAACAGGGTAGTGATAATTCGTCAGAGTGAATGACCTTATGAAACAATGACAGCAATGCAATATTACGGCGGGTACTTAACGTTGGTAATGATAGTTTGCTTTTGATTTGCGTGATACTAGACAGGGCACTATAGTTGCGAGCAATGAAACGGCTTGCCCTATTCTGAATGATTTCTAATGCTTCGATAAGGTATTTCTGATGTGGTGACCAAATGGGAGACGCATATTCAAGCTGCGGTCGCACGAAAGTTAGATACGCAAGTTTTCGCAATGGGGAGGGTGCACTGCGCATGTTTCGACGCAAAAATCCTAATGATTTGGATGCACTGGCACATACGCAAGTTATGTGCTCTGACCATGAAAGGTTTGATGTAAGGTGCACGCCTAGATACTTATAGTTCGCGGTTGGCGATATGCCATTACTGTTGATGTGATAAGAAAACTGTGAATTAACAGGTTTGGGGGTGAAAGACATAATTTTACACTTCGACACGTTTAGTGTCATGAGCCATGTGTTACACCACTGGTTCACTATTTCTAGGTCTCATTGGAGCGTGATATGATCATCAATGTTTGTTATTGGGCGGTAAATTATGCAGTCATCGGCAAATATTCGTATGCGAGAGGTGATGTTGTTAGGCAGATCATTTATATAGATTAAAAACAACAGGGGCCCAAGAACGCTTCCCTGCGGCACACCAGAAGAAACGATAGATTTAGGGGAATCGACTTCATTAACAGAAGTAAATTGCTCTCGATTGGATAGAAAGTTACGTAGCCATGACGATGTAGAGGAGTCCAATTTTAAAGCTGAAAGTTTTGAAATGAGGTGGCAGTGTGCAACGCGATCAAACGCTTTCGAGAAATCAAGGAATAAGCAGTCTGTTTGTAAGAAGTGATTCATGTTAAGGTGGATGTCTGTTGTAAATTCGAGTAATTGTGTCTCGCAAGAAAGGCCTTTTCTGAAACCATGTTGATTCGAGAAAAAAAAGTTGTTCGACTCGAGATGTTTGTAAACATGCGATGCAATGACGTGTTCCAGCAATTTGCAGCAAATGCAGGTAAGCGAGATGGGCCTGTAATTTTCACATGCATTTTTACTTCCATTTTTATAGATCGGCACTACCTTTGCTATTTTCCAGTCAGAGGGAAGGACACCGGACGATAAGGACTGCCTGAAGATGTGAAACAGGATGATGCTTGATATAGAAGTAGTGTTTTTTAGTATCTTAGAATTTATTCCATCAATCCCGCACGATGAAGATACTTTAAGATTTTTTATTAGTGAAGCAATGCCCTCGATCGTAATGTCTATTGGTGCCATGTAATTATAATCGAAATCAGGTACAAGCGGTACCGCTGAGCTATCCTCAGCTGTGAACACGGACGTGAAAAAGGAATTGAAAGCCGCAGAACACTCGCTCTCAGAAAGAGCAACTTTGTTGTCATTGTGCAAGACGATTTGGGTACTTCCTTGATTTGGGCTCAATGTTTTCCAAAACTTTGTTGGATTATTCTTGAGTAATTGTGGCAGATCATTTGAAAAGTATTTATCCTTTGCTGTGAGTACGGCGGAGCAGTATGATTTAAGGTAGGCCTTGTAATCAGTCCATGATGATGGTGTTCCTACGCGTTTAGCGTGCTTATACATCCGCTTTTTTCTATTTTTCATACGGCTAAGGGTTTTTGTGAACCATGGATTAGATGAACAGTTACTGATCTTAATGCGAGGAATGTATATATCTATTAATCTGGACATCTTTTCCCTAAACATCAGCCAATTTTCTTCAACTGATCTACTTTGAAAAGATGGGAGCATGAAGCTATCTAGTTCAGTATTTATTACGGCGTAATTACCTTTATTGTAATTTCGAATAATTTTCGGCGACATATCAGTAACAGGAGAAGGTATATTCAACGTGACTTGAAGCAAACTATGATCGCTGAAACCATCTACATGTTCTATGTGTACTAATGTTTCAGGATGACTTGTAAGAATAAGGTCCAGTATGTTTGAACCACGGGTTGGCTGGGATACGGTTTGGGAGAGGTTGTAGTCCAGGGTCAAATTAATGAATTCAGTTGACATGTTACATGACGAAGAAAGTCTGTCCCAGTCAACTGACGGGAAGTTGAAGTCGCCAAATAAATAAGTAATGTTTGAGGGGAAAACCTCACATGCTTTCTCTAGGCTAATGCGCAATTGATCGTTAAAAGAGCCGTTTGAATCTGGTGGACGGTAACAGCAGCCGACGAGTATATTGATTGAGAATATTTTGCAGGCAACCCAGACAATTTCGATATCGGAGTTTGTGTTCACAAGGAATGATGGAATACTTTTTTTGATGCCCAATAACACACCACCTCCCCTCCTGCAAGTGCGATCATACCTGTATGTATTATAGATACTTGTAAGAGCACTGATTTCGGTGTCATATACTGCGGGAGACAGCCAAGTCTCGCTGAAGGCGATAACGTCTGAGTCAGCATCATCAAGATAGCTTGAAATCACATCAAGCTTTAACATGAGGCTTCGCGTGTTTGCAAATGACACTGATAATGACTGTAAGTTGTGATCTGGCTTTGTTGTTAGAACACCAGCACACGTGTTTTGGCTTGGCTATCTTTTTAGCTCGACGACAGAGCCAGCGATACCATCATATACGTATGTCGCGGAGCCAATTCGTAGTTTATCAACTGAAAGCTTAAATGGTTTATGCAGTGTTTTCGGAAACGCAAGCAGCTTTTGCCTGGCCTGTCGGGTTGCCAGAAAAAAATCTTCTCGAACTGAGAACGCCGTTCCCTTAAGCCTCGATCCACAAGCCAAAATGCGCTCTTTATCTTTAAAGAAAGTTAGCTTGGCGATGACAGGCTTTGTTTTTCCGGCAGCAAACCTGCCAAGTCGGTGCACACGCTCAAATCGATCGCATGATAATGTAACGCCCAGTTTTTCTGCACAAAATTTAATTACATGCTGTTCTGACGCTGCCCAATCCTCCTTGGGATCATCATCTAGGCCGAAGAAAACCAGATTTGAACGCCGCATCCTGTTTTCCGTGTCGTTACATTGAGACGTAATAGCCGTCACTTGTTTGGACACCATGCCTACAGCATCAGCATTTGCCATGGTTCCCCGATCACCCAGTGGTGTAGAACTTTCTAATGCCTCCAGTCTGGTGTTTAATAGCCTAATTTCTTCATAAGCAGCAGCCTGCTTTTCAACACTGCTTTTCAACTCTGTTGACAAAGCGGCAAGATCTTTTTCGAGCTTCTCTATGGTGTTTAGGGCCTGGGCAAACGCATCAGCTTCCACCTTATTCATGGGACCAGTATTCGATTCTACGTCACCCGAAATCATGAGTAAAAGATCAAATAAATAGCCAGACATGCCAGACGAGAAGTATTTCGCCTGTCTCGTCAATTCAGTCAGACAGGGTGGGCAAGGTGGGCACGACACCGCCAGCAGGCAGTAATTGCTACTCTTAACACAAGCTGCATGGTTCAAATAACTGACCTGCAAGAGCATCGTGCGTGAGTACGCCATTCTCGGTGCGATGTCGTGCCCAAACTGGAAGGCGGCAGGCGGTGCTTTATATCTGCCGACGGTATCTTCAATCGCCTTGGAAGTGGATCCGTGTTGCCAGATGGGCCAGACGCTTTCGTCCAGAAGCGGCATCCGGTACGCTGGAACAATCCTTGGCGTAGACTGGTTGACAGGTGGATTCCACTCGAGGAAGGCAGACAGGACGGCGCCGGTGATGGTAGCCTGCAAGAGCATCGTGCGTGAGTACGCCATTCTCGGTGCGATGTCGTGCCCAAACTGGAAGGCGGCAGGCGGTGCTTTATATCTGCCGAAGGTATCTTCAATCGCCTTGGAAGTGGATCCGTGTTGCCAGATGGGCCAGACGCTTTCGTCCAGAAGCGGCATCCGGTACGCTGGAACAATCCTTGGCGTAGACTGGTTGACAGGTGGATTCCACTCGAGGAAGGCAGACAGGACGGCGCCGGTGATAGTAGCCTGCAAGAGCATCGTGCGTGAGTATGCCATTCTCGGTGCGATGTCGTGCCCGTGGTGAGATAATGTCCATAAACCAGTTCAAACTCATCATGAGAATGTTGCACTTTGTTGACAACGCGACCATCGAAAATTTGGAAGGACACCCTCAACCTCATCTCAGAAAAATCTGGCTGGTGTATCAAGAGCTTCTGATCAACTACCGCGTGTTGTACGTGCCTGAGCATGACGTAAGTGTCGACGAGAGCTTGCTGCTATTCAAAGGATGGCTCAATTGGAAGCAGTACATGCCCCTGAAGAGAGCAAGGTTTGGCATCAAGTCATTCTTGCTGTGTGAGTCTGAAAGCGGCTATATTTGAAACTCAGTAATATATACAGGGAAAGGCACCAGCCTTGAGATCTCGTCAGTAGGAACAGAAAGCTTCGGAATGGCAATAAAAGTTGTACTGAAGCTTGCGGAGCCCCTCCTAGAAAAAGGCTACTGCATCACAACCGACAACTTTTGCACCTCACCAGAACTGGTTGACTTCTTTTTCAAGAGATCTACCGATATCTATGGCACAACACGAGCCACTCGCAAAAACCTTCCTCCTGGTTTCGCCAAGGCAAAGCCCAAGAAAGGCGAATTGAATGCCTTTCAAAGGGGCAAGTGTTTCGCTGTACAGTGGATGGATAAAAAGCTGGTAATGGTTTTATACACAGTTCACAGTGCTGAAATGGGCAACCAAACCTTGAAGCCCAAAGCTATCCTGGATTGTAACCATACAATGGGAGGAGTCGACCAGGCAGATCAGATGCTGTCCAGCTACTCAGTGCCACGCAAGCGAAAGAAGATCTCAAACAAAAAGATCTTCCAACACTTATTGGATGGAGCGACCTACAATTCACTCATCATTTATCAGAAACGAGGAGGCAGAGCATCTCATCTAGATTACCGGCTCAAGCTTATTGAGGCAATCATCACCAAGTACTCCTGTAAGAGCGGTACCAAGAAGAAAGGGCGGCCGGGATGTCCCCTGAACATCAAACGGTTTGCTCAGCGCCACTTGCCGTCGCATATACCAGCAACAGAGAAGAAGCAAGAACTGACACGCCGCTGCGTAGTCTGCTACATGAAGCGAGACGGAAATGGCAAAAACATCCGCAAGGAAACCAGGATCTGGTGCAGGTAGTGCGAGAAGGCTCTCTGCGCAGGGCCGTGCTTTGAACGCTATCACATGGATGGTATTAAGTGAACTATCGAGGAATAGTGCATCTTCTGCGCGGCAATTCAATTCCAACCCTTACTTTCTGGAGTTGCAGGAACTTGTTTCAGAATACACCTCAAATGCCCCATGTATTATAGGGTACTATATGATGGAGCGAGGAATGGCCAATAAAACATTCTTATCTGCCGTAAAAAGTTTTCACAAATACTTTTTCGTTTGGAACATATTACTGAAGCATTTCGGAGTCATAAAAAATTTGGCAATTTTGGAACATAATTTTTTTTGTTAAATGAGCCCTTAAGGGGTTAATGAGCATTTCGTGCTTTGTTTTACGATAGCCGAAGGTACTTACAAGCATGAGCTGTTAACCTTGTTCTTTGTATATTTTTTAATACCTTTAATGTGGAAGCATTTTACAGGACGGATAGTTCTTCACGATAGGGGCATCTTGAAAAAAAGCTTTTCCCCACCTTGTTATTGTGGAGAGGAGGGTGCGCACACTGTGTGAGGAAGAGTGCTGCCAGTGTGTTGTTGTGCCACTACAGTCGCCGACCGATAAATTGGACACCGATAATTCGGACGTGCTCGGTAATTCGGACAGCTTTGTGGCACCACCAGTGGCCCCGTAGACTTAATGTGTAAAGACGACCGATATTTCGGACAGCCACCAGACTGTAGCGTACGCAGATTCTGCCGCCATTATCTCCTCTGGCAACCTCGATGAGACATGAAGTATGGCCTCAGAGATTACACATGATACACATAAAACGGTAATTTTTGAGGCCTTGTCTCGGTCACAGCACTACGCCTCAGATTAAATTACAAATGCTGATCTTGGAGGCTTTGCCTGAATTTTGAGGTCGCATCAACTACGCGATCACCACATCCTATTCCGGTATCCCAGCGCATGGCCCGCTCGCTCTCGCCATTCTGTTTGTTTAGTTGGCGTTCCAGACAGTGCTCTGCTGGCTCCAAGAAGTCTTTCTCGTGAAGTTATCGACAGGCCATGTCAAATGGCACCAATGGTCCCCTCGCAGTCTGACTCCGAATGAGTCTTTGAGTCGCAGTCCGAATGACCCTGACTCCACAACTGAAGAGCCTGAACTGCCGCCTACTACAACGAGCTCAAATGCGGACATCATTGACGACCTGCTAGGCCACGGTCTGCCGATTCCTGCCTCCGTTATATTTGAAGGCTTTGCAGACGTCAACAGCGCGGTGTTGTGTGCCGAACTGAATGATGACGAAATAATTGAGCAAGTTCTCCCACCTTCAAACAGCGACTCTAACTCAGATGATGATGTGCCGTGCAGATCCGACTCGAGCCTTTGCAGTCCTTGCATCAGCATACAGCGACAACAGAAAACTGGCAGAAATATAGGCGTACTTGGTTGCACGTAAGTGGAAGTGTGTGCAGCAACGAATCGACCACTTCTTCCTTGCACAGGGGCATTAAAACGTAAATAAAATTATCTTTTTTGGCCACATTCATTTTTTCGGACATTCGATAGTTTGGACTTATTTTTGTTCCCCATGAAGTCTGAATTATCGATCGTCGACTGTAGTTGATTGGAAGAGGATGAATGAGGACAAACAGTGCATTGGAGCCGTGCTGATTGGGTCAAACACCACACTGATGCTGTGTGGAACGATGGGCTAGTGCTCCTCGGAATAGTGCGTTGCTCGCTAAAAAAGTCCAGTTTGAGGCAGACAGTGCAGCAGCATTGGAAGGGACATTACGTAATAACCTGAACAGCTTGTCCTAAGAAGATTCTGACTGAAGCTGATGTGGTCAACCAACGCCGCCCTGTGGCAAGGCCTCGTCATGTGTCCCAGATTCCCGAGCAGTGGGCTAGCATTTGGTGCATAAACATATATACTTCCAACCACCACTGTGTAATAACCATCTGAGTACAGTCAAGCGCCTCTACAACGAAATGACCTGTATAATGAAGGGATACTTGTGTCCCGGTTCTATTGTGAGCAGTTCAGTGCATTACCTTTACAACGAAGTTACCTGTATAACGAGCGATTTTGAAGACCCCAAGCACTACGTTATAAAGGCAACTATATCTACGAATTCGCCCGTTGTGGGAGTGCATCGTGCACATAGCCAAAGGGTACAGTGCTTCAATATACATCTCAACATGAGGAGACCCATAAGTTCTTACGCTTAAGTTCTTACGCATAAGTTAAGTTCTTACCATAAGTTATTACGCATAAGTTCTTACGCTAAGTATGGAAAGAAGACCAGCGTTCTTCATTATGTTATAATGATATGGCAAAGGAGATTTAGGTCTCCTTCAACTGATGTAACAGTATATTAATGGCAGCACCAAAAATTTTTTTATCCGTGCTTGCCTAAACAAGCCTATCAAATGTCCCTTTCATACACGATAGAAAATGTTGCCTAGTGCACTTACACTACCGTCAGCTTTTTAGTTCAAGATATTTGCTCATTTATACATAATGCAAATTTTTCTTCATTTTCAGTTATACTTGCTGGTTTGATGAAGGAGTTCTCATGTCTCTGCCTTTTGATGTTGAAGAAGGTTAGTAATTAGACCTTCAGTCTGCCATCTTGTATCGTGACATAACAGAAGGTGCAGAAGTTCGTTGTTATAATTTACTCCTGAAATCTTTCAGCCTCCCTTTTGTGAAGAAATTTACAGATTTATAGCCACATTTGTGAAATATATCAGACTTAATTACAGTTACCCAATGATGGCAGTGGACCATTAAATGCCACCAAGTTGCATTTGGGGAAATAGTATAGCCTAGCCACAGTTTGACATTCAGCGATAAATGAGGCTATTTCTCTTAGCTCATTTCTTCTGACTGCTCATAAGAATGTTAGGTGACATAAATTTTCTGTTGCTATTTTGCATTTCTTTCTTCTCAAACAGTGCTGAAGTACCACGGCAAATCCCTTTTGGAAGTGATGAAACTGGAGGTCACCAATGAGAAAGTGGATGGCTTTATGAAGCTGTACAGGCCATATGGTTAAACATGAGACATTCTGTCAGGTAGCGCATTTTTTCTGAGCACCCTTACTTAGGTAGGCAGCTGCTTGTGTTTGTGTCGAGAATTATACTATATAACTTAAAAATAATAAAAGTGTCTTGAATTTTAAGCCAGATACACCTTATTGCCCCATAGTTCATTGTTTCTCTGTGACTAGAAATAATCTCTCCAGCTATTGCCTTTACTTAAAATTATGAGTGTGCGATAAGTAAAACCTCATTAATTTGACCTTCGTTAATTCGGAAAATCGGTTAATTCGGACTCGTCCTCTGGTCCCGCCCGGCGTATGCATTATTCGATGCAATCAAACTCTCGTTAATTCGGACTTATTTGGCCGCACATCGGTTAATTTGGACAACTTTCGGAGCTCGGTGAGCGAGAAGCGCCGTAAATGTGCGACACTAAAGAGCAAGAATAGTGCTAGCGTCCAACTGAAACAAAGCGGTGGAGTCCGCATCGCCATAGTCATCAGCTGAAATCGTACGCAAATGACAGCAACGCCGGAACACTTAGTGCCTATTTGTGTATTTGAAGCATGGTGTACGATATATACTCTTTAGGTGAGGACACTCGCAAGACGCAATCGACCAGATAAAGTAGCAAAGGCGTGCGCCGATCAGCCCGGTGAGGGCAGCGGATACCTATCGGCGGTACGATGCAACTTCAACACAGAAAACTTTTTATTGGTTTAATCTCCCGTTGGTATCCGAAATGATTGAGTGATGTGCGAAAGTAGGTCACTGGGGAGAGGGGAGAACGTGGGGATGAGGGCATGCGCGCATTCCTTGTCCGTGCAAGCTCTCGCCTGCGTTCTAACTGAAGTTGCGTCATTCCGCCGATATGCTGTCACCGGCCCGATAGACGCGCTCCGTTGCTACTTCATCTGGTCGATCGCGTCTAGCAAGCAAGCCGACAAGTGTCCCCACCTAAAGAGGACACTATATATCTTAGACCGTGCACGGCCGGGCTCGACTGGCGCGCGCGCTCTCTTCTTACGGCCTTCGCATCGGGGCTAGTTCATGCCTATCGCCGCTGCGACCCCACCCTGTTTAGGGTGCCTCGATGTCCTCCTCGAGGCACCCTAACCCTGTTTAGAGTCACTGGAAAAACAGTGACTCTAACCCTGTTTAAAGTCCCTATACACCTACACCACGGCGCTACGCCACAGAAATGCGGTGGTGCTGTCGTCGGAATTTAGTTTCGCTTGGTAGGCACTCCGCCGCCGAGCCGCCGCCCGTGTCGCGCCTACAACAGCAGCCGCTGGGTTTCGCGGGTGGTTGTGCGGTTCCATCTGTGAGGTCTTTATTCTATGATTTTACAATGAAAGAAACGCAGTATGTGGACGAGCTGAGTTGCGTCGAAATACGCAAGAGGCTAAAGTTGTCATAGGTTTCCTGTTGATGAAAACCGTCGCAAGCAATGGGCCGCCGCGGTAAAAAGCGAAAGTTGGATATACTGATACCAGATCATCCATTATGCGCAAAACATTTCGTAACCCTTAAGCTTCTCTTTTATTTTGATTGGCGTGCATTAGCCAACCTATATATACGATCTCTGGATCGTTGTTAGCGTGTCATTACAATTTCTTGCCGCACTGTGGCAAAGCTAGATTAGGATTAGCCTTGAATGTAGGTCGAGCGGATAGATGCCCCACAAAGCACGTCACATTCGAATTCATTTTCATCTCAAATAATTGAGCCACCAGCAGTGTAGATATCCTATCACACGTTCACACACGTAGGCAGCACGGTCACAGCTGCGTTTATTGCAGTGTGCATGTCATAAACGCGCCTGAACGTGTCAATTAAATTTCGAGCCCGAAATAAAATGCACAGTCTTAGAACAGAGTTGAAGCGATCGGACGGCCGCGTACAACAGCTGGCTCACATTGCGCGGGCCTACACAGGCGGGCCGGTACCTCGCCGGTCCCATCACCGAGGCGATCGCTTCTATCACCGCTCACGGCAACGTAGAAATCGGCTACAGCTTGTTCTTAACATGAAATAGTGCTTGATAGAAAAAATATCTTGAATTTGCGCGTGTTTCGTAAAGCAGCGCCCAGTAAGCAGCGATCGGGAGCAACGATACGACGGCGCATTTCGTCTCGCAGACGGAAACCAAGCAGAGGCCGTGTCAGCGAGGCGGCTCGGCTGGCTTGCAAGTAGTATACGTTTCGTTTGCTATTCGCACCAATGACACCGACAAAACCAATTCATTTGGGCCCACGTTAATCGTGTTGCCAAAAATAAGCGCACTATGATGAACAGCAGGCCAGGTCGCAAGCGCTGTCGGCCGTCACTGCGGCGGTCAGCGAGCTAGGCCTAGCGTCTCGTTCGGCCGTATCCCGATGGGGGCGAAATGCAAGAACATGCACTGGGTGCACATTAAAGAACCTCACGTAGTCAAACTTAATCCGGCGCCACCACCACTGTGTGCTTCATAATAAAATCGTCGTTTTAGCTCCCCCATTCAAAAAAAAAAAAAAAAAATGCGCCTCCCGCGCGTGCAAGCGGTGGCGGCGAACGTGGGCGGAACCTACGCGACGTCGCTATAGGGCCTCAAATATATCGACGGTGCCTACCGCTGTTTACAAACATGGTGTAGGTCTTATATTTCCTCCGCCGCCTCCTCTCCTAAAGCGCTTGCTTTTTCTTTACTTTTTGCTTGCGAAAGCCAAGTCGACGGTGGCGCACCTAGAAAGTCCACGTTGAAGCTTTCAGGCCGGCCGCGCGCCGCCGCCGCCGGCGACTGCGGCTGCGCAGAGGACTTTCAACATGGCTCTGAGGCGGAAAAAAAGAAAATATAAAGAAGTGAAAAGCGCGCGCTATCATCGTCCAATAGGAGATACAGGATAACACAGGAGAGAGCGAAGCGGCATTTGTCAAAGGATGGCGGTACTTTTCTTATATAGGGATTTTAACCCTGTTCAGCTGCTCCCAGCCGATCTGTGCAGCGCGCGCAACGCTGGAAGATTGGGTCGGGCGCGCTTCTTACCTCACCGTGCATTCAAGAACAAGTCGCCTAATTGTAGAGGACGCGTAAATGGTTCATCTAGGCTTCTTATAAATGGATGCAGTGTAACTATATTAATACAACGAGCTTCTTTAAATTCACTGGGGATGCATGCGCCGGGAGAACAGCTCTCCGCCATCAAATGCATTTTGAGGAATGAAAATAAATATTTAGCGCTCGTATGCACTTACAATGGTTGCCATACTTTCAGGCGAAAACTCTTGCGGACACAGTACCTCAAAAATGTGTCTTATTCACAATTACAATCTAAAGTGTTTCCTTGGCGGCTTGTGTACATAGGTCGAAGGCTTGTCGTTTTCGTCAGTCAGCTGGTTTGACTGATTTACAAGGCGTATTCTCAGAAACTTATCGGTAATTAGATTTGCGGATCGTATTGCATGACTGTCGTCAACACCTTCAGGGCAGCTCAAGATGGCAGCGCGTTGTAAATAGGGCTGGACTGCGCTTTCGAGTACTTCTAGTACATTCCTGCGTGGCAGGTGTTCGGAGGCTTTATCAGGGAAAAAAACGCTATTATTTATTTATTTTTATTTTATAAATACTGCAATCACCATGCGGTGATTTTAGCAGGGTGGTACACGCATATGGAATACATTGGTATGTACAGAAAATGCACAGGTTAATAAAGAAAACTGTTATTTGAATAAATACAAAGCGTACAGGATGGGCACACGCAACGTTACACTAAAGAAGTAAAACACTGTCACTGCAAACATGGCACAAACAAAATAATGTCACTGTAAACATGATAACAAAGAAGTTAATGTTGGCGCAGAGACGACGTCATTTTTTAGCTGTTCCAGTCCACAATTGTGCGCGGAAAAAAAGAATACTTAAAGGAGTTGCTGCGTGAGGAAAAAGGAGTTATAGTGAAATTATGTATTTGCCGAGTAGCGTATCCGGAGGAGAAGGCTACGATCTTTGTTATGCCCATCTTATAATTCTCCTTTATTAGTTGATGCTATCTTGTCCAAATATCTTGTCCAAAAGCGCTAGAAACTGGGGCTAGAAACTCATTGCTTGGGAACTGGTGAAAAGAAACACCGGGTGTTTTCCCGGAACAGGACTTGCAATACGGAAGACAGCAATACACCATCACACAGCAGTTATATACCGATGTGCAATGAACGGCGCCAAGTCTTGGCTGTGGCCGCGCGCACTAAAGGCTGTACGACCGTCTTCAGGAGCCCACAAATTACTTCATACTGAACGACACTGACAGAGCACCGAATAAAATGCGCGGGAAAACGATCGTGCGAGCGCGAAAGCAAGCGCATGTACGCGGAGCAGGGAAGGCAGGGTCTAAAATCCCTATATAAGAAAAGTACCACCATCCTTTGATAAATGCCGCTTCTCTCTCTCCTGTATCTCCGATTGGACGATGATAGCGCGCGCTTTTCACTTCTTTATATTTTCTTTTTTTGCGCCTCAGAGCCATGTTGAAAGTCCTCTGCGCAGCCGCAGTCGCCGGCGGCGGCGGCGGCGCGCGCCCGGCCTGAAAGCTTCATGAAAAGCGTGGACACAGAATGGAGGAAGAGGTCAAGGAAGTTGGCAACCAAGTACAGGATAATCGAAACTGTAAATAGACAACCAGGGGTCATCAGAAAGAAAGTGAGAGAAATAGAGACCGTGAATTGGATGCAAAAAATGGAAACGAAAAGGACAATGGAGATTTACAAGAATGAGAAGAAAGAAATTAGAAGGGAAAATCTGTACGATAACACAAAGGACAGTGCCTTGCTATTTGAGGCTCGAGCCGGTTGCCTAAGGACGAAAACATATCGGAACAAATATTCGGAACTAGATGAGACATGTGTATGCTGCAGTAAAGATCCAGAGACCACCCAGCACATCCTAATGGAATGCGACGGGATCCACCTAGCGAGAACCGTAGGTAACGTGCAACTCCCATAAGCGCTTGGGTTTAAAGTGGAAGGAAACATAAACAGATCAGCCGTAGAGATCAGCAAGAGACGATTAGAGTATTGGTGGAAAAAAAGCAGGGAAAAGATGGGTACGACCTGATCTCTTAAAATCATAGGCAGCGGTACAAGGTAAATTTTTGAAGAAAAAAAATAATGAGAGGTATACAAAAATGCTAGATAAAGAACATGTATTGTATACCTGATTAAATCAAGCAGGCTAGGTGACTATTTGTCGCCGCCCCGTTTCAAAGGGGATGCCAATAAATCATCATCAAAGCTTCAACGTGGACTTTCTAGGTGCGCCACCGTCGACTTGGCTTTCGCAAGCAAAAAGTAAAGAAACAAGCCAGCGCTTTAGGAGAGGAGGCGGCGGAGGAAAGAGTAGATGGCGGTACTTTTCTTATATAGGGACTTTAGCAGGGTCAGGGTCGCAGCGCCCCTACCGCCGACGGGTGGCGAAACGTGCTCAGAAACTTTCCCATTGTTTCCCCGACGGGTGAGAAGGCTGTAAGAAGCGAGCGCGCGCTCCAGTCGAGCCCGGCCGTGGCCGGGCGCGCGCCGCCGCCGGCGACTGCAGCTGCGCAGAGTGACTTTCAACATGGCTCTGAGGCGAAAAAAAATATATAAAGAAGTGAAAGCGCGCTATCATCGTCCAATCAGAGATACAGGAGTGAGAGAAGCGGCGTTGATCAAAGGATGGCGGTAAAAAAAATTCGCCGTATTCCGGCCTGCGAACGTGGATTTTACGCGTGACTAGGGCGCCTCGATGCCACTTGGCATCCGCTTGGCATCGAGGCACCCTACGCGTGACTAAAGCTTTTACGCGTGACTTCTGCTCGGCGCCACCGCCGGCAGGCGGCTGCAACGAGTCTCGCGCAGGCGCAGTGCGCGCTATGGGAGGTGCTCTTTCGTCGTCTGCAACCGTGCGCGGCCGCGCTTCGGATAGCAGCGAAGCAAGCCGATCACGCCTTTTTAATGTTTACCGGTGACTGCATGGTCACACACTGACAGCCAGCTGTTGCAAAGCTGAAAGAAAATTAGACGAGGCAAAATATTAACTCGTAGACATTTTTGCCGTTTCAACTTACATGACCAACGTGATAATTTTGTTTTACGGACGTACAGCTACAGCTACACGGAGAATATTTCTCCGTGTGTAGTGCCCATTTCATTTGTACTAATGTATATTCGAGTCGCTGCAGTGCGCAGGCTGAAAAAAGAATCTACAGATGCCTTTAAATAACATATTACTTTACGAAAAAGCACCGCCCACTGCGCCTGCGCGACACTCGTTGCAGCCGCCGGCCGGCGTGGCCCCGAGCAGACGCCACGCGCTCCGCGGTGTTCCCTTTAACAGTGGACCGCTCTGTACGTCACCAACACATGTTATTCCGAGGTGAAAGACCCAGACAATTCATCTTCTCTTGCTGCTAACTCCTTTCCAACTCGGGATTTTTTGTTTTTTCGCGCATGCGCACTGGTTCCTGCGGTGGGCCCTCCTGGGCACGCACGGACGTTTTGCCTAGGCGTATACAGCTTTGCTGTCAAACATGTAGAGCATACCTGATTAAATCAAGCAGGCTAGGTGACCATTTGTCACCGCCCCGTTTCAGAGGGGATGCCATTAAATCATCATCACCATCACCTAAGTTTCTCCGGCGTGAGCGACTGCAGACGGCGACGTTCTTCCTCGGACTCATGGTCCTGCGACGCACAAGTTCTCCGCTTACGCACGGTCCTGCTTTCGCTGTCTTCATTCACACTGCTGCTGTCGACGCCTCTCCGCTATGTTAGCTTTCTTTCTCCGGCGTGAACGCGCTACGCCGCTCAGGCAACGGCAAGAGACAGCCGATGACACCCCGAGGGGGTTCCAAGTTAATCAGGCTCGAAGGCGCTCGCGCGGACATGGGCGTGCTTGACAAAAGGGATGTCCCCTCGTTCGCTCGCCGCGACGCCAGGAGGTCCAATGTGTTCATGAGAAAAAATAACTACGGCAACTTCGCGACACCACACCCAAACGGAAAACAGCTAAGCTTGTGAGCGAGCTAGCTTTCCTTCTACGTGGATGCCACCACTGGTATTGCGAAAAATACTTTTGAAGAA